>NC_090929.1:853938298-854239421 GCF_040938575.1 Ambystoma mexicanum | reverse complement strand
CTCGTAGATTGTATACTCCACATACTGCTTAACTCTTCTTGAGGGAAGTCTGACTGCTCAGCCACAGCTACCAAGTGAATCTGTGTGGTACAGACTGCTACCAAGTGGGTTCACCGCCAAACACCTGTAGTCCTAAATCTTTTGCATTGGTCTCAGAGGGAACTGCACAGGCTTCCGCCTAACACTGGTGTACAGCGGTGGGATTTGTATCGAGTATACAGTTTAGAGTGCTTTTCGACACTTTAGGATAACTAACCACAAAGCTTAGCACTAAAAAGCAACTTTCAACAAACATGTCTACGATGGAAACTTACAGTCAAGAAGCCTTGCCAGGTGAAAATACTGAGAGTTTGCGAGCTCTCTGTAAGCAAGAGAATCTCTCTGTAAGAGGCAAGAAGTTAGAACTAATAGAGAGATTGCTGGCGAACCAAAGTCTGGGTACTGGTTAAGAGGAATCAATTACGCCAGCAAATGTGGAGAACAGTGATGGTGTTGATCTGAATCGTAATTCTGATGATAGCGATGAAGAGGCTGAAGAGGAAGGAGAGGCTAACGAAACTGTCTCCCCTGCTCCTCTACCTGCCTTACCAGCTGTGCCTACGGGGCCCATACCAGGTCCCACAAGTAACCCTGCTTATTTTGAACTTGAAAAAATGAAGCTCGAATTAGAATACAAACGGTTCTTGGCTCAATCTGAACGAAACCAAGAGCTCGAGTTCAGACGGATGAATGCCCAGGCTGAGCAGAAGCAAGCTGAGTTAAGACTCAGGGAAATAGAACTTAATCACGAATTAGAAATGAAAAAGTTGTCTATCGAAAATGCTTCTCTCTCCTCTGTTTCCTCTAGGAGCTCCAGTCCCAAAAGACCCCGGATGCCGAAGGAATTAGTGGGTATGTATGAACCGAGATTGGATGTGTTGGATTGGTTGAAACTGTTTGAGTACAATCATGGGCTCCAGGACATCACCGGGAATGATTTACTTCCCTGGTTGTTCTCTAGGCTCCCTCCTGTTGTGACTGATGTGGTAATGGAGTTGGGGGAGGCGGATAAGATGGATTACGAAAGTGTGAAACTAGCTTTGATAGCTAGATTCGGGAAGACCCCTTCCCAGTATCTTAAGAGGTTTAGAACCCTCAAAAAGCATGATGGTACCCCTTGGGCTACCTGGGTGAGTGAAGGGTTGAAAATCTTAGAGGGATGGATTAAGGGTTACAAAGTGAACACTTATGAGGGTATGAAGAATCTTTTTATGTTGGAGTCGAAGCTAAGGCTGCTGACTTGTGGGTTGCCAACGGGGCTACTCATAAGGATTCTGGGGCAACTCAGAAAAAGGATGAGGGGAAACAGCCTAACAAAGACTCAAAAGAGAATTCTAATACCTCCCAACCCAAAGAGGGCCCCAAACAACAAAATAACCAGGGTAGACCCCAGGGAAAACCACAACAGAATAGTGTCCCTTCTAGCCACAAACCAGAAGGAGGTCAGAACAAGCCACCATTCCAGAGAGCATTTGGAGCATGCTATCTCTGTGGGGCAACTGTCCATATCAAAGGAGATCCAAAATGTAAGGGTAAACCTACTGGGATCAGCACAGTCTCCTTAGCCTTCACTCCTCAGGAGGAAGTCCAAATGACTAGTGCTCACTTTGAAGTCTTTGCTGAAGAACCTTGGGTTGTTCAAGCAAGTGTATCGGTAGAGTCAATGGATCTGGTGAGTAATCAGAATAGGAGTGTGTATGACTCTATACCAGAAAACTCTAAATGTTATTATGTGGACAGTGTTCTTGTCAACAGCCAGGATACTCCTGCCAGGCGAGACTCTGGGGCCAGCAGAACAGTAGTGGACGAAAGCTTTTTCAGGCCTGAGGATGTTGCTAAGGCACCCAAAGGTCCCGCTAAGATGTCTGGAGGCCCTGTCCAAATGGTTCCAATTCTACCAGCCCTCATTCAGTGTAATGACATGACAGTGTTGATTCCTGTCAGTGTTCAGACTGAGGTGCCTGGGAGAGTCCTGTTGGGGAATGATCTAAAAACTCTAGGAGTAGTATCCAGTACCCCCAGGCCTCCCAGTATGGAGAAACAGAACCAAACCAAATTGGCTAGGGAGGCCACCTTAAGGAACCACTCTAAGCCTGTGGGAACCTCTACTGAGAACCCCACAACAAGCCCTGGTGTTGGTAAATTGACCTCTGACCCAGGCAAATTTCAGGCTAGCATGTTAGGGAAATGGGAGCCCCAACCAAGCTCCGTCATTGTTCCCCCAGTTATAGAGTCTGTGACTCCCCCTGCTTCTGAGGAAGAGGTGGATAGACCTACTGGAACCCTAGCTAGGCCTCAGAGAACTGGTAATTCTCAGTGCTGGTGGAAAACCAGAAAAGAAAAGTCTAAGGCCAAAAACCTTCAGACTGTTGGACCTTCCACAGAAGACTCCAACCCAATTCCTAGACTTAAGGGGGAAACTCCTAAAGTAGGGAAGGTAAGATCTCAGAGGAAGGAGAAGCATGTACCTTGCTTATCTCCATCCCCTCCAACCAAGAGGCCTAAAACTCAACCTTCTCTCAACAGAGAGGTAGGGAAGACCTCTGGAGGCCCCTCTAGATCTAAGGGAATCCTTTATAAGGACCCCTTGAAAAAGCCTAACATGGGTTCAGAAGTTGTAACAACTCCTGAGGGACTGGTCAACCAGATCCCCTATAAACTTAAAAAGACTGATGTTCCTAGGAAGGTTTGTAGGTCATATAGCTTACAAAGGAAAACCTGGAAACCCATTGAACATAGGTCAGGGTGTCACCACCAAAATGCTGATGGTCTCTCTAGGATGTATGTCATCGACTAGAGGTATGAGATTCATCCAGGAGTGGATTAAATCCTCCTGTCCCTTAGTCTGGGGGGGGGCGAGTGTTAGGGAGAATTCTCTGTTTAGGCTGAATTTCCTAACCTAGTGAGTCCCCCAGCAGCTTTGCTGGATTTCGGGAGTTTGTTGTTTCCATCCTGCCAAGAGTGAGACTCTTTTCCTCCCACTCTTGGACATGAATGTGTGTAATTTCTTTGAATGTCAATGTGTTCTATGGGCTATGGGGTCTTTTACTCCATAGGGTCTCATATGTTTTTCTATGTGTGTTACACCGCACCCTACGTGCCGTAACACTGGGGCGCCCTAGCGGACCTCCACCATAGACTCCATACCCGGGGACTGACTACTGTCTCCCCGGGCATGTAAAGTCACCATTGGCTTTACTAGACCTAAATTTACTAACAGAACTAGTACAAACCCTCTTATTGTGGATGTGCTAGTAGGGGTAGTTCGATTACCCCTGGGTCTGTTACTCGAGGGGGCACTGTCCCGTCCCCCCTCGTCGAGTTTTGGCTGGTGGCAGTGGAAACTACTTGTTATGTTCGACCCCGAACATAACCCTATGGGATTCGTCCCATTGTTGGAGAGTGATACTTTTCCTCGTTAATCTCTAACGTACCACCGGTCTACTTATCTTAAATAAGTTTATCGGATGGTATTTTCTGCCAGAACTCGGTTTTTAAAATGGCGTCTGTGTTCGTCTCTGTGACTCCTAAACCAAAGGTTGAGCCCTTTGTTCCACTTTTGGCAGGCCTCTGTACAGAGACACTCCAAAGTGTAGCCATTCTGTCTGGGTTACCACAGGGGTGTGGGAGGGGGTTTAGACACCATGGACCGAGTTGCCTTGCCAACTCCGGTCGCACTCTGGTGTGATTGGCCCAAGTGGTGAGCCTCCCCGCTCACCACTTAGCAAGTGTTGATTGACAGCTAGGCTGAATGAATGGGGGTTTTCTGCATAAAAGCAGGGCTTTTGGGACTGGATATTCAGAAGTCACCACAGGACCTAAGAATCCGACGAGGGTAACGCTGAGCCGACCTGCAACGACGACACCTCCGGTGGAGCCCTGCTGACCCGACTCACCACTTCCCGACAACATAGGAGATCTCCCTGCCGGAGAGTCTCTTCCCCTGACTGGTGGGAACAATCTGTCCCCCTTTGCTTTTTATTCGCTTCAGGACGCAGTGGTCGAATTGCCCGTGAAGAGCATCGCGGCAACCGGATGGCCACTACCCCTATACCGCGACCAAAAGGTGGTGCCTTGTGACGGAGCACTCCGCGGCTGGTCTCTTCCATGGTGGTGCACCGGACTTCACTTTCCTTCGACGACGAGATCATCTCTACTCTTGGCAAAGACCCGACGTGCATCCACCACCAGGAACAACTGCCCCCGCCGGAGCTGCCCTCCACAAACAAGGTACCGTGTCTGCCTGGCTTCCCTTTCGATCGGTTCGAGTGAGGTGTCTTAATCCTCTCCTTTCCGTCGGTTCGCCTCCAAGCTTTTTTACGTACTGTTCTGAACTGGTTCAATCTGCCGATAACAATTTGCTACAAAGACTCGAACGCATTTCCTCTAGAGACTTTTGGGACATATCGCCTTGCCTCTCGCCGAGTGGGCCTGGCCTCTGAACTTTATGATCTATTGTGGTTCTCGCCTTCTTGCCTTGCATTTTACCCGTGAAGTTTGGAACTGTGTTGATTTCGTAACCTGCCTATTTTTCTCTCCCGTCCTAACTAATATTAGAGTGCCATCTAGGTTGAGGTATACACCTCTGTCTGTAAATAAGTGGTGCCGGTAAAACCTAGACTTGTCGAAATATTGCTAGGGGGATTGATCGTTTCTTCCTCGTAGATTGTATACTCCACATACTGCTTAACTCTTCTTGAGGGAAGTCTGACTGCTCAGCCACAGCTACCAAGTGAATCTGTGTGGTACAGACTGCTACCAAGTGGGTTCACCGCCAAACACCTGTAGTCCTAAATCTTTTGCATTGGTCTCAGAGGGAACTGCACAGGCTTCCGCCTAACACTGGTGTACAGCGGTGGGATTTGTATCGAGTATACAGTTTAGAGTGCTTTTCGACACTTTAGGATAACTAACCACAAAGCTTAGCACTAAAAAGCAACTTTCAACAAACATGTCTACGATGGAAACTTACAGTCAAGAAGCCTTGCCAGGTGAAAATACTGAGAGTTTGCGAGCTCTCTGTAAGCAAGAGAATCTCTCTGTAAGAGGCAAGAAGTTAGAACTAATAGAGAGATTGCTGGCGAACCAAAGTCTGGGTACTGGTTAAGAGGAATCAATTACGCCAGCAAATGTGGAGAACAGTGATGGTGTTGATCTGAATCGTAATTCTGATGATAGCGATGAAGAGGCTGAAGAGGAAGGAGAGGCTAACGAAACTGTCTCCCCTGCTCCTCTACCTGCCTTACCAGCTGTGCCTACGGGGCCCATACCAGGTCCCACAAGTAACCCTGCTTATTTTGAACTTGAAAAAATGAAGCTCGAATTAGAATACAAACGGTTCTTGGCTCAATCTGAACGAAACCAAGAGCTCGAGTTCAGACGGATGAATGCCCAGGCTGAGCAGAAGCAAGCTGAGTTAAGACTCAGGGAAATAGAACTTAATCACGAATTAGAAATGAAAAAGTTGTCTATCGAAAATGCTTCTCTCTCCTCTGTTTCCTCTAGGAGCTCCAGTCCCAAAAGACCCCGGATGCCGAAGGAATTAGTGGGTATGTATGAACCGAGATTGGATGTGTTGGATTGGTTGAAACTGTTTGAGTACAATCATGGGCTCCAGGACATCACCGGGAATGATTTACTTCCCTGGTTGTTCTCTAGGCTCCCTCCTGTTGTGACTGATGTGGTAATGGAGTTGGGGGAGGCGGATAAGATGGATTACGAAAGTGTGAAACTAGCTTTGATAGCTAGATTCGGGAAGACCCCTTCCCAGTATCTTAAGAGGTTTAGAACCCTCAAAAAGCATGATGGTACCCCTTGGGCTACCTGGGTGAGTGAAGGGTTGAAAATCTTAGAGGGATGGATTAAGGGTTACAAAGTGAACACTTATGAGGGTATGAAGAATCTTTTTATGTTGGAGTCGAAGCTAAGGCTGCTGACTTGTGGGTTGCCAACGGGGCTACTCATAAGGATTCTGGGGCAACTCAGAAAAAGGATGAGGGGAAACAGCCTAACAAAGACTCAAAAGAGAATTCTAATACCTCCCAACCCAAAGAGGGCCCCAAACAACAAAATAACCAGGGTAGACCCCAGGGAAAACCACAACAGAATAGTGTCCCTTCTAGCCACAAACCAGAAGGAGGTCAGAACAAGCCACCATTCCAGAGAGCATTTGGAGCATGCTATCTCTGTGGGGCAACTGTCCATATCAAAGGAGATCCAAAATGTAAGGGTAAACCTACTGGGATCAGCACAGTCTCCTTAGCCTTCACTCCTCAGGAGGAAGTCCAAATGACTAGTGCTCACTTTGAAGTCTTTGCTGAAGAACCTTGGGTTGTTCAAGCAAGTGTATCGGTAGAGTCAATGGATCTGGTGAGTAATCAGAATAGGAGTGTGTATGACTCTATACCAGAAAACTCTAAATGTTATTATGTGGACAGTGTTCTTGTCAACAGCCAGGATACTCCTGCCAGGCGAGACTCTGGGGCCAGCAGAACAGTAGTGGACGAAAGCTTTTTCAGGCCTGAGGATGTTGCTAAGGCACCCAAAGGTCCCGCTAAGATGTCTGGAGGCCCTGTCCAAATGGTTCCAATTCTACCAGCCCTCATTCAGTGTAATGACATGACAGTGTTGATTCCTGTCAGTGTTCAGACTGAGGTGCCTGGGAGAGTCCTGTTGGGGAATGATCTAAAAACTCTAGGAGTAGTATCCAGTACCCCCAGGCCTCCCAGTATGGAGAAACAGAACCAAACCAAATTGGCTAGGGAGGCCACCTTAAGGAACCACTCTAAGCCTGTGGGAACCTCTACTGAGAACCCCACAACAAGCCCTGGTGTTGGTAAATTGACCTCTGACCCAGGCAAATTTCAGGCTAGCATGTTAGGGAAATGGGAGCCCCAACCAAGCTCCGTCATTGTTCCCCCAGTTATAGAGTCTGTGACTCCCCCTGCTTCTGAGGAAGAGGTGGATAGACCTACTGGAACCCTAGCTAGGCCTCAGAGAACTGGTAATTCTCAGTGCTGGTGGAAAACCAGAAAAGAAAAGTCTAAGGCCAAAAACCTTCAGACTGTTGGACCTTCCACAGAAGACTCCAACCCAATTCCTAGACTTAAGGGGGAAACTCCTAAAGTAGGGAAGGTAAGATCTCAGAGGAAGGAGAAGCATGTACCTTGCTTATCTCCATCCCCTCCAACCAAGAGGCCTAAAACTCAACCTTCTCTCAACAGAGAGGTAGGGAAGACCTCTGGAGGCCCCTCTAGATCTAAGGGAATCCTTTATAAGGACCCCTTGAAAAAGCCTAACATGGGTTCAGAAGTTGTAACAACTCCTGAGGGACTGGTCAACCAGATCCCCTATAAACTTAAAAAGACTGATGTTCCTAGGAAGGTTTGTAGGTCATATAGCTTACAAAGGAAAACCTGGAAACCCATTGAACATAGGTCAGGGTGTCACCACCAAAATGCTGATGGTCTCTCTAGGATGTATGTCATCGACTAGAGGTATGAGATTCATCCAGGAGTGGATTAAATCCTCCTGTCCCTTAGTCTGGGGGGGGGGCGAGTGTTAGGGAGAATTCTCTGTTTAGGCTGAATTTCCTAACCTAGTGAGTCCCCCAGCAGCTTTGCTGGATTTCGGGAGTTTGTTGTTTCCATCCTGCCAAGAGTGAGACTCTTTTCCTCCCACTCTTGGACATGAATGTGTGTAATTTCTTTGAATGTCAATGTGTTCTATGGGCTATGGGGTCTTTTACTCCATAGGGTCTCATATGTTTTTCTATGTGTGTTACACCGCACCCTACGTGCCGTAACACTGGGGCGCCCTAGCGGACCTCCACCATAGACTCCATACCCGGGGACTGACTACTGTCTCCCCGGGCATGTAAAGTCACCATTGGCTTTACTAGACCTAAATTTACTAACAGAACTAGTACAAACCCTCTTATTGTGGATGTGCTAGTAGGGGTAGTTCGATTACCCCTGGGTCTGTTACTCGAGGGGGCACTGTCCCGTCCCCCCTCGTCGAGTTTTGGCTGGTGGCAGTGGAAACTACTTGTTATGTTCGACCCCGAACATAACCCTATGGGATTCGTCCCATTGTTGGAGAGTGATACTTTTCCTCGTTAATCTCTAACGTACCACCGGTCTACTTATCTTAAATAAGTTTATCGGATGGTATTTTCTGCCAGAACTCGGTTTTTAAAATGGCGTCTGTGTTCGTCTCTGTGACTCCTAAACCAAAGGTTGAGCCCTTTGTTCCACTTTTGGCAGGCCTCTGTACAGAGACCCTCCAAAGTGTAGCCATTCTGTCTGGGTTACCACAGGGGTGTGTGAGGGGGTTTAGACACCATGGACCGAGTTGCCTTGCCAACTCCGGTCGCACTCTGGTGTGATTGGCCCAAGTGGTGAGCCTCCCCGCTCACCACTTAGCAAGTGTTGATTGACAGCTAGGCTGAATGAATGGGGGTTTTCTGCATAAAAGCAGGGCTTTTGGGACTGGATATTCAGAAGTCACCACAGGACCTAAGAATCCGACGAGGGTAACGCTGAGCCGACCTGCAACGACGACACCTCCGGTGGAGCCCTGCTGACCCGACTCACCACTTCCCGACAACATAGGAGATCTCCCTGCCGGAGAGTCTCTTCCCCTGACTGGTGGGAACAATCTGTCCCCCTTTGCTTTTTATTCGCTTCAGGACGCAGTGGTCGAATTGCCCGTGAAGAGCATCGCGGCAACCGGATAGCCACTACCCCTATACCGCAACCAAAAGGTGGTGCCTTGTGACGGAGCACTCCGCGGCTGGTCTCTTCCATGGTGGTGCACCGGACTTCACTTTCCTTCGACGACGAGATCATCTCTACTCTTGGCAAAGACCCGACGTGCATCCACCACCAGGAACAACTGCCCCCACCGGAGCTGCCCTCCACAAACAAGGTACCGTGTCCGCCTGGCTTCCCTTTCGATCGGTTCGAGTGAGGTGTCTTAATCCTCTCCTTTCCGTCGGTTCGCCTCCAAGCTTTTTTACGTACTGTTCTGAACTGGTTCAATCTGCCGATAACAATTTGCTACAAAGACTCGAACGCATTTCCTCTAGAGACTTTTGGGACATATCGCCTTGCCTCTCGCCGAGTGGGCCTGGCCTCTGAACTTTATGATCTATTGTGGTTCTCGCCTTCTTGCCTTGCATTTTACCCGTGAAGTTTGGAACTGTGTTGATTTCGTAACCTGCCTATTTTTCTCTCCCGTCCTAACTAATATTAGAGTGCCATCTAGGTTGAGGTATACACCTCTGTCTGTAAATAAGTGGTGCCGGTAAAACCTAGACTTGTCGAAATATTGCTAGGGGGATTGATCGTTTCTTCCTCGTAGATTGTATACTCCACATACTGCTTAACTCTTCTTGAGGGAAGTCTGACTGCTCAGCCACAGCTACCAAGTGAATCTGTGTGGTACAGACTGCTACCAAGTGGGTTCACCGCCAAACACCTGTAGTCCTAAATCTTTTGCATTGGTCTCAGAGGGAACTGCACAGGCTTCCGCCTAACACTGGTGTACAGCGGTGGGATTTGTATCGAGTATACAGTTTAGAGTGCTTTTCGACACTTTAGGATAACTAACCACAAAGCTTAGCACTAAAAAGCAACTTTCAACAAACATGTCTACGATGGAAACTTACAGTCAAGAAGCCTTGCCAGGTGAAAATACTGAGAGTTTGCGAGCTCTCTGTAAGCAAGAGAATCTCTCTGTAAGAGGCAAGAAGTTAGAACTAATAGAGAGATTGCTGGCGAACCAAAGTCTGGGTACTGGTTAAGAGGAATCAATTACGCCAGCAAATGTGGAGAACAGTGATGGTGTTGATCTGAATCGTAATTCTGATGATAGCGATGAAGAGGCTGAAGAGGAAGGAGAGGCTAACGAAACTGTCTCCCCTGCTCCTCTACCTGCCTTACCAGCTGTGCCTACGGGGCCCATACCAGGTCCCACAAGTAACCCTGCTTATTTTGAACTTGAAAAAATGAAGCTCGAATTAGAATACAAACGGTTCTTGGCTCAATCTGAACGAAACCAAGAGCTCGAGTTCAGACGGATGAATGCCCAGGCTGAGCAGAAGCAAGCTGAGTTAAGACTCAGGGAAATAGAACTTAATCACGAATTAGAAATGAAAAAGTTGTCTATCGAAAATGCTTCTCTCTCCTCTGTTTCCTCTAGGAGCTCCAGTCCCAAAAGACCCCGGATGCCGAAGGAATTAGTGGGTATGTATGAACCGAGATTGGATGTGTTGGATTGGTTGAAACTGTTTGAGTACAATCATGGGCTCCAGGACATCACCGGGAATGATTTACTTCCCTGGTTGTTCTCTAGGCTCCCTCCTGTTGTGACTGATGTGGTAATGGAGTTGGGGGAGGCGGATAAGATGGATTACGAAAGTGTGAAACTAGCTTTGATAGCTAGATTCGGGAAGACCCCTTCCCAGTATCTTAAGAGGTTTAGAACCCTCAAAAAGCATGATGGTACCCCTTGGGCTACCTGGGTGAGTGAAGGGTTGAAAATCTTAGAGGGATGGATTAAGGGTTACAAAGTGAACACTTATGAGGGTATGAAGAATCTTTTTATGTTGGAGTCGAAGCTAAGGCTGCTGACTTGTGGGTTGCCAACGGGGCTACTCATAAGGATTCTGGGGCAACTCAGAAAAAGGATGAGGGGAAACAGCCTAACAAAGACTCAAAAGAGAATTCTAATACCTCCCAACCCAAAGAGGGCCCCAAACAACAAAATAACCAGGGTAGACCCCAGGGAAAACCACAACAGAATAGTGTCCCTTCTAGCCACAAACCAGAAGGAGGTCAGAACAAGCCACCATTCCAGAGAGCATTTGGAGCATGCTATCTCTGTGGGGCAACTGTCCATATCAAAGGAGATCCAAAATGTAAGGGTAAACCTACTGGGATCAGCACAGTCTCCTTAGCCTTCACTCCTCAGGAGGAAGTCCAAATGACTAGTGCTCACTTTGAAGTCTTTGCTGAAGAACCTTGGGTTGTTCAAGCAAGTGTATCGGTAGAGTCAATGGATCTGGTGAGTAATCAGAATAGGAGTGTGTATGACTCTATACCAGAAAACTCTAAATGTTATTATGTGGACAGTGTTCTTGTCAACAGCCAGGATACTCCTGCCAGGCGAGACTCTGGGGCCAGCAGAACAGTAGTGGACGAAAGCTTTTTCAGGCCTGAGGATGTTGCTAAGGCACCCAAAGGTCCCGCTAAGATGTCTGGAGGCCCTGTCCAAATGGTTCCAATTCTACCAGCCCTCATTCAGTGTAATGACATGACAGTGTTGATTCCTGTCAGTGTTCAGACTGAGGTGCCTGGGAGAGTCCTGTTGGGGAATGATCTAAAAACTCTAGGAGTAGTATCCAGTACCCCCAGGCCTCCCAGTATGGAGAAACAGAACCAAACCAAATTGGCTAGGGAGGCCACCTTAAGGAACCACTCTAAGCCTGTGGGAACCTCTACTGAGAACCCCACAACAAGCCCTGGTGTTGGTAAATTGACCTCTGACCCAGGCAAATTTCAGGCTAGCATGTTAGGGAAATGGGAGCCCCAACCAAGCTCCGTCATTGTTCCCCCAGTTATAGAGTCTGTGACTCCCCCTGCTTCTGAGGAAGAGGTGGATAGACCTACTGGAACCCTAGCTAGGCCTCAGAGAACTGGTAATTCTCAGTGCTGGTGGAAAACCAGAAAAGAAAAGTCTAAGGCCAAAAACCTTCAGACTGTTGGACCTTCCACAGAAGACTCCAACCCAATTCCTAGACTTAAGGGGGAAACTCCTAAAGTAGGGAAGGTAAGATCTCAGAGGAAGGAGAAGCATGTACCTTGCTTATCTCCATCCCCTCCAACCAAGAGGCCTAAAACTCAACCTTCTCTCAACAGAGAGGTAGGGAAGACCTCTGGAGGCCCCTCTAGATCTAAGGGAATCCTTTATAAGGACCCCTTGAAAAAGCCTAACATGGGTTCAGAAGTTGTAACAACTCCTGAGGGACTGGTCAACCAGATCCCCTATAAACTTAAAAAGACTGATGTTCCTAGGAAGGTTTGTAGGTCATATAGCTTACAAAGGAAAACCTGGAAACCCATTGAACATAGGTCAGGGTGTCACCACCAAAATGCTGATGGTCTCTCTAGGATGTATGTCATCGACTAGAGGTATGAGATTCATCCAGGAGTGGATTAAATCCTCCTGTCCCTTAGTCTGGGGGGGGGCGAGTGTTAGGGAGAATTCTCTGTTTAGGCTGAATTTCCTAACCTAGTGAGTCCCCCAGCAGCTTTGCTGGATTTCGGGAGTTTGTTGTTTCCATCCTGCCAAGAGTGAGACTCTTTTCCTCCCACTCTTGGACATGAATGTGTGTAATTTCTTTGAATGTCAATGTGTTCTATGGGCTATGGGGTCTTTTACTCCATAGGGTCTCATATGTTTTTCTATGTGTGTTACACCGCACCCTACGTGCCGTAACACTGGGGCGCCCTAGCGGACCTCCACCATAGACTCCATACCCGGGGACTGACTACTGTCTCCCCGGGCATGTAAAGTCACCATTGGCTTTACTAGACCTAAATTTACTAACAGAACTAGTACAAACCCTCTTATTGTGGATGTGCTAGTAGGGGTAGTTCGATTACCCCTGGGTCTGTTACTCGAGGGGGCACTGTCCCGTCCCCCCTCGTCGAGTTTTGGCTGGTGGCAGTGGAAACTACTTGTTATGTTCGACCCCGAACATAACCCTATGGGATTCGTCCCATTGTTGGAGAGTGATACTTTTCCTCGTTAATCTCTAACGTACCACCGGTCTACTTATCTTAAATAAGTTTATCGGATGGTATTTTCTGCCAGAACTCGGTTTTTAAAATGGCGTCTGTGTTCGTCTCTGTGACTCCTAAACCAAAGGTTGAGCCCTTTGTTCCACTTTTGGCAGGCCTCTGTACAGAGACACTCCAAAGTGTAGCCATTCTGTCTGGGTTACCACAGGGGTGTGGGAGGGGGTTTAGACACCATGGACCGAGTTGCCTTGCCAACTCCGGTCGCACTCTGGTGTGATTGGCCCAAGTGGTGAGCCTCCCCGCTCACCACTTAGCAAGTGTTGATTGACAGCTAGGCTGAATGAATGGGGGTTTTCTGCATAAAAGCAGGGCTTTTGGGACTGGATATTCAGAAGTCACCACAGGACCTAAGAATCCGACGAGGGTAACGCTGAGCCGACCTGCAACGACGACACCTCCGGTGGAGCCCTGCTGACCCGACTCACCACTTCCCGACAACATAGGAGATCTCCCTGCCGGAGAGTCTCTTCCCCTGACTGGTGGGAACAATCTGTCCCCCTTTGCTTTTTATTCGCTTCAGGACGCAGTGGTCGAATTGCCCGTGAAGAGCATCGCGGCAACCGGATAGCCACTACCCCTATACCGCGACCAAAAGGTGGTGCCTTGTGACGGAGCACTCCGCGGCTGGTCTCTTCCATGGTGGTGCACCGGACTTCACTTTCCTTCGACGACGAGATCATCTCTACTCTTGGCAAAGACCCGACGTGCATCCACCACCAGGAACAACTGCCCCCGCCGGAGCTGCCCTCCACAAACAAGGTACCGTGTCTGCCTGGCTTCCCTTTCGATCGGTTCGAGTGAGGTGTCTTAATCCTCTCCTTTCCGTCGGTTCGCCTCCAAGCTTTTTTACGTACTGTTCTGAACTGGTTCAATCTGCCGATAACAATTTGCTACAAAGACTCGAACGCATTTCCTCTAGAGACTTTTGGGACATATCGCCTTGCCTCTCGCCGAGTGGGCCTGGCCTCTGAACTTTATGATCTATTGTGGTTCTCGCCTTCTTGCCTTGCATTTTACCCGTGAAGTTTGGAACTGTGTTGATTTCGTAACCTGCCTATTTTTCTCTCCCGTCCTAACTAATATTAGAGTGCCATCTAGGTTGAGGTATACACCTCTGTCTGTAAATAAGTGGTGCCGGTAAAACCTAGACTTGTCGAAATATTGCTAGGGGGATTGATCGTTTCTTCCTCGTAGATTGTATACTCCACATACTGCTTAACTCTTCTTGAGGGAAGTCTGACTGCTCAGCCACAGCTACCAAGTGAATCTGTGTGGTACAGACTGCTACCAAGTGGGTTCACCGCCAAACACCTGTAGTCCTAAATCTTTTGCATTGGTCTCAGAGGGAACTGCACAGGCTTCCGCCTAACACTGGTGTACAGCGGTGGGATTTGTATCGAGTATACAGTTTAGAGTGCTTTTCGACACTTTAGGATAACTAACCACAAAGCTTAGCACTAAAAAGCAACTTTCAACAAACATGTCTACGATGGAAACTTACAGTCAAGAAGCCTTGCCAGGTGAAAATACTGAGAGTTTGCGAGCTCTCTGTAAGCAAGAGAATCTCTCTGTAAGAGGCAAGAAGTTAGAACTAATAGAGAGATTGCTGGCGAACCAAAGTCTGGGTACTGGTTAAGAGGAATCAATTACGCCAGCAAATGTGGAGAACAGTGATGGTGTTGATCTGAATCGTAATTCTGATGATAGCGATGAAGAGGCTGAAGAGGAAGGAGAGGCTAACGAAACTGTCTCCCCTGCTCCTCTACCTGCCTTACCAGCTGTGCCTACGGGGCCCATACCAGGTCCCACAAGTAACCCTGCTTATTTTGAACTTGAAAAAATGAAGCTCGAATTAGAATACAAACGGTTCTTGGCTCAATCTGAACGAAACCAAGAGCTCGAGTTCAGACGGATGAATGCCCAGGCTGAGCAGAAGCAAGCTGAGTTAAGACTCAGGGAAATAGAACTTAATCACGAATTAGAAATGAAAAAGTTGTCTATCGAAAATGCTTCTCTCTCCTCTGTTTCCTCTAGGAGCTCCAGTCCCAAAAGACCCCGGATGCCGAAGGAATTAGTGGGTATGTATGAACCGAGATTGGATGTGTTGGATTGGTTGAAACTGTTTGAGTACAATCATGGGCTCCAGGACATCACCGGGAATGATTTACTTCCCTGGTTGTTCTCTAGGCTCCCTCCTGTTGTGACTGATGTGGTAATGGAGTTGGGGGAGGCGGATAAGATGGATTACGAAAGTGTGAAACTAGCTTTGATAGCTAGATTCGGGAAGACCCCTTCCCAGTATCTTAAGAGGTTTAGAACCCTCAAAAAGCATGATGGTACCCCTTGGGCTACCTGGGTGAGTGAAGGGTTGAAAATCTTAGAGGGATGGATTAAGGGTTACAAAGTGAACACTTATGAGGGTATGAAGAATCTTTTTATGTTGGAGTCGAAGCTAAGGCTGCTGACTTGTGGGTTGCCAACGGGGCTACTCATAAGGATTCTGGGGCAACTCAGAAAAAGGATGAGGGGAAACAGCCTAACAAAGACTCAAAAGAGAATTCTAATACCTCCCAACCCAAAGAGGGCCCCAAACAACAAAATAACCAGGGTAGACCCCAGGGAAAACCACAACAGAATAGTGTCCCTTCTAGCCACAAACCAGAAGGAGGTCAGAACAAGCCACCATTCCAGAGAGCATTTGGAGCATGCTATCTCTGTGGGGCAACTGTCCATATCAAAGGAGATCCAAAATGTAAGGGTAAACCTACTGGGATCAGCACAGTCTCCTTAGCCTTCACTCCTCAGGAGGAAGTCCAAATGACTAGTGCTCACTTTGAAGTCTTTGCTGAAGAACCTTGGGTTGTTCAAGCAAGTGTATCGGTAGAGTCAATGGATCTGGTGAGTAATCAGAATAGGAGTGTGTATGACTCTATACCAGAAAACTCTAAATGTTATTATGTGGACAGTGTTCTTGTCAACAGCCAGGATACTCCTGCCAGGCGAGACTCTGGGGCCAGCAGAACAGTAGTGGACGAAAGCTTTTTCAGGCCTGAGGATGTTGCTAAGGCACCCAAAGGTCCCGCTAAGATGTCTGGAGGCCCTGTCCAAATGGTTCCAATTCTACCAGCCCTCATTCAGTGTAATGACATGACAGTGTTGATTCCTGTCAGTGTTCAGACTGAGGTGCCTGGGAGAGTCCTGTTGGGGAATGATCTAAAAACTCTAGGAGTAGTATCCAGTACCCCCAGGCCTCCCAGTATGGAGAAACAGAACCAAACCAAATTGGCTAGGGAGGCCACCTTAAGGAACCACTCTAAGCCTGTGGGAACCTCTACTGAGAACCCCACAACAAGCCCTGGTGTTGGTAAATTGACCTCTGACCCAGGCAAATTTCAGGCTAGCATGTTAGGGAAATGGGAGCCCCAACCAAGCTCCGTCATTGTTCCCCCAGTTATAGAGTCTGTGACTCCCCCTGCTTCTGAGGAAGAGGTGGATAGACCTACTGGAACCCTAGCTAGGCCTCAGAGAACTGGTAATTCTCAGTGCTGGTGGAAAACCAGAAAAGAAAAGTCTAAGGCCAAAAACCTTCAGACTGTTGGACCTTCCACAGAAGACTCCAACCCAATTCCTAGACTTAAGGGGGAAACTCCTAAAGTAGGGAAGGTAAGATCTCAGAGGAAGGAGAAGCATGTACCTTGCTTATCTCCATCCCCTCCAACCAAGAGGCCTAAAACTCAACCTTCTCTCAACAGAGAGGTAGGGAAGACCTCTGGAGGCCCCTCTAGATCTAAGGGAATCCTTTATAAGGACCCCTTGAAAAAGCCTAACATGGGTTCAGAAGTTGTAACAACTCCTGAGGGACTGGTCAACCAGATCCCCTATAAACTTAAAAAGACTGATGTTCCTAGGAAGGTTTGTAGGTCATATAGCTTACAAAGGAAAACCTGGAAACCCATTGAACATAGGTCAGGGTGTCACCACCAAAATGCTGATGGTCTCTCTAGGATGTATGTCATCGACTAGAGGTATGAGATTCATCCAGGAGTGGATTAAATCCTCCTGTCCCTTAGTCTGGGGGGGGGCGAGTGTTAGGGAGAATTCTCTGTTTAGGCTGAATTTCCTAACCTAGTGAGTCCCCCAGCAGCTTTGCTGGATTTCGGGAGTTTGTTGTTTCCATCCTGCCAAGAGTGAGACTCTTTTCCTCCCACTCTTGGACATGAATGTGTGTAATTTCTTTGAATGTCAATGTGTTCTATGGGCTATGGGGTCTTTTACTCCATAGGGTCTCATATGTTTTTCTATGTGTGTTACACCGCACCCTACGTGCCGTAACACTGGGGCGCCCTAGCGGACCTCCACCATAGACTCCATACCCGGGGACTGACTACTGTCTCCCCGGGCATGTAAAGTCACCATTGGCTTTACTAGACCTAAATTTACTAACAGAACTAGTACAAACCCTCTTATTGTGGATGTGCTAGTAGGGGTAGTTCGATTACCCCTGGGTCTGTTACTCGAGGGGGCACTGTCCCGTCCCCCCTCGTCGAGTTTTGGCTGGTGGCAGTGGAAACTACTTGTTATGTTCGACCCCGAACATAACCCTATGGGATTCGTCCCATTGTTGGAGAGTGATACTTTTCCTCGTTAATCTCTAACGTACCACCGGTCTACTTATCTTAAATAAGTTTATCGGATGGTATTTTCTGCCAGAACTCGGTTTTTAAAATGGCGTCTGTGTTCGTCTCTGTGACTCCTAAACCAAAGGTTGAGCCCTTTGTTCCACTTTTGGCAGGCCTCTGTACAGAGACACTCCAAAGTGTAGCCATTCTGTCTGGGTTACCACAGGGGTGTGGGAGGGGGTTTAGACACCATGGACCGAGTTGCCTTGCCAACTCCGGTCGCACTCTGGTGTGATTGGCCCAAGTGGTGAGCCTCCCCGCTCACCACTTAGCAAGTGTTGATTGACAGCTAGGCTGAATGAATGGGGGTTTTCTGCATAAAAGCAGGGCTTTTGGGACTGGATATTCAGAAGTCACCACAGGACCTAAGAATCCGACGAGGGTAACGCTGAGCCGACCTGCAACGACGACACCTCCGGTGGAGCCCTGCTGACCCGACTCACCACTTCCCGACAACATAGGAGATCTCCCTGCCGGAGAGTCTCTTCCCCTGACTGGTGGGAACAATCTGTCCCCCTTTGCTTTTTATTCGCTTCAGGACGCAGTGGTCGAATTGCCCGTGAAGAGCATCGCGGCAACCGGATAGCCACTACCCCTATACCGCGACCAAAAGGTGGTGCCTTGTGACGGAGCACTCCGCGGCTGGTCTCTTCCATGGTGGTGCACCGGACTTCACTTTCCTTCGACGACGAGATCATCTCTACTCTTGGCAAAGACCCGACGTGCATCCACCACCAGGAACAACTGCCCCCGCCGGAGCTGCCCTCCACAAACAAGGTACCGTGTCTGCCTGGCTTCCCTTTCGATCGGTTCGAGTGAGGTGTCTTAATCCTCTCCTTTCCGTCGGTTCGCCTCCAAGCTTTTTTACGTACTGTTCTGAACTGGTTCAATCTGCCGATAACAATTTGCTACAAAGACTCGAACGCATTTCCTCTAGAGACTTTTGGGACATATCGCCTTGCCTCTCGCCGAGTGGGCCTGGCCTCTGAACTTTATGATCTATTGTGGTTCTCGCCTTCTTGCCTTGCATTTTACCCGTGAAGTTTGGAACTGTGTTGATTTCGTAACCTGCCTATTTTTCTCTCCCGTCCTAACTAATATTAGAGTGCCATCTAGGTTGAGGTATACACCTCTGTCTGTAAATAAGTGGTGCCGGTAAAACCTAGACTTGTCGAAATATTGCTAGGGGGATTGATCGTTTCTTCCTCGTAGATTGTATACTCCACATACTGCTTAACTCTTCTTGAGGGAAGTCTGACTGCTCAGCCACAGCTACCAAGTGAATCTGTGTGGTACAGACTGCTACCAAGTGGGTTCACCGCCAAACACCTGTAGTCCTAAATCTTTTGCATTGGTCTCAGAGGGAACTGCACAGGCTTCCGCCTAACACTGGTGTACAGCGGTGGGATTTGTATCGAGTATACAGTTTAGAGTGCTTTTCGACACTTTAGGATAACTAACCACAAAGCTTAGCACTAAAAAGCAACTTTCAACAAACATGTCTACGATGGAAACTTACAGTCAAGAAGCCTTGCCAGGTGAAAATACTGAGAGTTTGCGAGCTCTCTGTAAGCAAGAGAATCTCTCTGTAAGAGGCAAGAAGTTAGAACTAATAGAGAGATTGCTGGCGAACCAAAGTCTGGGTACTGGTTAAGAGGAATCAATTACGCCAGCAAATGTGGAGAACAGTGATGGTGTTGATCTGAATCGTAATTCTGATGATAGCGATGAAGAGGCTGAAGAGGAAGGAGAGGCTAACGAAACTGTCTCCCCTGCTCCTCTACCTGCCTTACCAGCTGTGCCTACGGGGCCCATACCAGGTCCCACAAGTAACCCTGCTTATTTTGAACTTGAAAAAATGAAGCTCGAATTAGAATACAAACGGTTCTTGGCTCAATCTGAACGAAACCAAGAGCTCGAGTTCAGACGGATGAATGCCCAGGCTGAGCAGAAGCAAGCTGAGTTAAGACTCAGGGAAATAGAACTTAATCACGAATTAGAAATGAAAAAGTTGTCTATCGAAAATGCTTCTCTCTCCTCTGTTTCCTCTAGGAGCTCCAGTCCCAAAAGACCCCGGATGCCGAAGGAATTAGTGGGTATGTATGAACCGAGATTGGATGTGTTGGATTGGTTGAAACTGTTTGAGTACAATCATGGGCTCCAGGACATCACCGGGAATGATTTACTTCCCTGGTTGTTCTCTAGGCTCCCTCCTGTTGTGACTGATGTGGTAATGGAGTTGGGGGAGGCGGATAAGATGGATTACGAAAGTGTGAAACTAGCTTTGATAGCTAGATTCGGGAAGACCCCTTCCCAGTATCTTAAGAGGTTTAGAACCCTCAAAAAGCATGATGGTACCCCTTGGGCTACCTGGGTGAGTGAAGGGTTGAAAATCTTAGAGGGATGGATTAAGGGTTACAAAGTGAACACTTAAGAGGGTATGAAGAATCTTTTTATGTTGGAGTCGAAGCTAAGGCTGCTGACTTGTGGGTTGCCAACGGGGCTACTCATAAGGATTCTGGGGCAACTCAGAAAAAGGATGAGGGGAAACAGCCTAACAAAGACTCAAAAGAGAATTCTAATACCTCCCAACCCAAAGAGGGCCCCAAACAACAAAATAACCAGGGTAGACCCCAGGGAAAACCACAACAGAATAGTGTCCCTTCTAGCCACAAACCAGAAGGAGGTCAGAACAAGCCACCATTCCAGAGAGCATTTGGAGCATGCTATCTCTGTGGGGCAACTGTCCATATCAAAGGAGATCCAAAATGTAAGGGTAAACCTACTGGGATCAGCACAGTCTCCTTAGCCTTCACTCCTCAGGAGGAAGTCCAAATGACTAGTGCTCACTTTGAAGTCTTTGCTGAAGAACCTTGGGTTGTTCAAGCAAGTGTATCGGTAGAGTCAATGGATCTGGTGAGTAATCAGAATAGGAGTGTGTATGACTCTATACCAGAAAACTCTAAATGTTATTATGTGGACAGTGTTCTTGTCAACAGCCAGGATACTCCTGCCAGGCGAGACTCTGGGGCCAGCAGAACAGTAGTGGACGAAAGCTTTTTCAGGCCTGAGGATGTTGCTAAGGCACCCAAAGGTCCCGCTAAGATGTCTGGAGGCCCTGTCCAAATGGTTCCAATTCTACCAGCCCTCATTCAGTGTAATGACATGACAGTGTTGATTCCTGTCAGTGTTCAGACTGAGGTGCCTGGGAGAGTCCTGTTGGGGAATGATCTAAAAACTCTAGGAGTAGTATCCAGTACCCCCAGGCCTCCCAGTATGGAGAAACAGAACCAAACCAAATTGGCTAGGGAGGCCACCTTAAGGAACCACTCTAAGCCTGTGGGAACCTCTACTGAGAACCCCACAACAAGCCCTGGTGTTGGTAAATTGACCTCTGACCCAGGCAAATTTCAGGCTAGCATGTTAGGGAAATGGGAGCCCCAACCAAGCTCCGTCATTGTTCCCCCAGTTATAGAGTCTGTGACTCCCCCTGCTTCTGAGGAAGAGGTGGATAGACCTACTGGAACCCTAGCTAGGCCTCAGAGAACTGGTAATTCTCAGTGCTGGTGGAAAACCAGAAAAGAAAAGTCTAAGGCCAAAAACCTTCAGACTGTTGGACCTTCCACAGAAGACTCCAACCCAATTCCTAGACTTAAGGGGGAAACTCCTAAAGTAGGGAAGGTAAGATCTCAGAGGAAGGAGAAGCATGTACCTTGCTTATCTCCATCCCCTCCAACCAAGAGGCCTAAAACTCAACCTTCTCTCAACAGAGAGGTAGGGAAGACCTCTGGAGGCCCCTCTAGATCTAAGGGAATCCTTTATAAGGACCCCTTGAAAAAGCCTAACATGGGTTCAGAAGTTGTAACAACTCCTGAGGGACTGGTCAACCAGATCCCCTATAAACTTAAAAAGACTGATGTTCCTAGGAAGGTTTGTAGGTCATATAGCTTACAAAGGAAAACCTGGAAACCCATTGAACATAGGTCAGGGTGTCACCACCAAAATGCTGATGGTCTCTCTAGGATGTATGTCATCGACTAGAGGTATGAGATTCATCCAGGAGTGGATTAAATCCTCCTGTCCCTTAGTCTGGGGGGGGGCGAGTGTTAGGGAGAATTCTCTGTTTAGGCTGAATTTCCTAACCTAGTGAGTCCCCCAGCAGCTTTGCTGGATTTCGGGAGTTTGTTGTTTCCATCCTGCCAAGAGTGAGACTCTTTTCCTCCCACTCTTGGACATGAATGTGTGTAATTTCTTTGAATGTCAATGTGTTCTATGGGCTATGGGGTCTTTTACTCCATAGGGTCTCATATGTTTTTCTATGTGTGTTACACCGCACCCTACGTGCCGTAACACTGGGGCGCCCTAGCGGACCTCCACCATAGACTCCATACCCGGGGACTGACTACTGTCTCCCCGGGCATGTAAAGTCACCATTGGCTTTACTAGACCTAAATTTACTAACAGAACTAGTACAAACCCTCTTATTGTGGATGTGCTAGTAGGGGTAGTTCGATTACCCCTGGGTCTGTTACTCGAGGGGGCACTGTCCCGTCCCCCCTCGTCGAGTTTTGGCTGGTGGCAGTGGAAACTACTTGTTATGTTCGACCCCGAACATAACCCTATGGGATTCGTCCCATTGTTGGAGAGTGATACTTTTCCTCGTTAATCTCTAACGTACCACCGGTCTACTTATCTTAAATAAGTTTATCGGATGGTATTTTCTGCCAGAACTCGGTTTTTAAAATGGCGTCTGTGTTCGTCTCTGTGACTCCTAAACCAAAGGTTGAGCCCTTTGTTCCACTTTTGGCAGGCCTCTGTACAGAGACACTCCAAAGTGTAGCCATTCTGTCTGGGTTACCACAGGGGTGTGGGAGGGGGTTTAGACACCATGGACCGAGTTGCCTTGCCAACTCCGGTCGCACTCTGGTGTGATTGGCCCAAGTGGTGAGCCTCCCCGCTCACCACTTAGCAAGTGTTGATTGACAGCTAGGCTGAATGAATGGGGGTTTTCTGCATAAAAGCAGGGCTTTTGGGACTGGATATTCAGAAGTCACCACAGGACCTAAGAATCCGACGAGGGTAACGCTGAGCCGACCTGCAACGACGACACCTCCGGTGGAGCCCTGCTGACCCGACTCACCACTTCCCGACAACATAGGAGATCTCCCTGCCGGAGAGTCTCTTCCCCTGACTGGTGGGAACAATCTGTCCCCCTTTGCTTTTTATTCGCTTCAGGACGCAGTGGTCGAATTGCCCGTGAAGAGCATCGCGGCAACCGGATAGCCACTACCCCTATACCGCGACCAAAAGGTGGTGCCTTGTGACGGAGCACTCCGCGGCTGGTCTCTTCCATGGTGGTGCACCGGACTTCACTTTCCTTCGACGACGAGATCATCTCTACTCTTGGCAAAGACCCGACGTGCATCCACCACCAGGAACAACTGCCCCCGCCGGAGCTGCCCTCCACAAACAAGGTACCGTGTCTGCCTGGCTTCCCTTTCGATCGGTTCGAGTGAGGTGTCTTAATCCTCTCCTTTCCGTCGGTTCGCCTCCAAGCTTTTTTACGTACTGTTCTGAACTGGTTCAATCTGCCGATAACAATTTGCTACAAAGACTCGAACGCATTTCCTCTAGAGACTTTTGGGACATATCGCCTTGCCTCTCGCCGAGTGGGCCTGGCCTCTGAACTTTATGATCTATTGTGGTTCTCGCCTTCTTGCCTTGCATTTTACCCGTGAAGTTTGGAACTGTGTTGATTTCGTAACCTGCCTATTTTTCTCTCCCGTCCTAACTAATATTAGAGTGCCATCTAGGTTGAGGTATACACCTCTGTCTGTAAATAAGTGGTGCCGGTAAAACCTAGACTTGTCGAAATATTGCTAGGGGGATTGATCGTTTCTTCCTCGTAGATTGTATACTCCACATACTGCTTAACTCTTCTTGAGGGAAGTCTGACTGCTCAGCCACAGCTACCAAGTGAATCTGTGTGGTACAGACTGCTACCAAGTGGGTTCACCGCCAAACACCTGTAGTCCTAAATCTTTTGCATTGGTCTCAGAGGGAACTGCACAGGCTTCCGCCTAACACTGGTGTACAGCGGTGGGATTTGTATCGAGTATACAGTTTAGAGTGCTTTTCGACACTTTAGGATAACTAACCACAAAGCTTAGCACTAAAAAGCAACTTTCAACAAACATGTCTACGATGGAAACTTACAGTCAAGAAGCCTTGCCAGGTGAAAATACTGAGAGTTTGCGAGCTCTCTGTAAGCAAGAGAATCTCTCTGTAAGAGGCAAGAAGTTAGAACTAATAGAGAGATTGCTGGCGAACCAAAGTCTGGGTACTGGTTAAGAGGAATCAATTACGCCAGCAAATGTGGAGAACAGTGATGGTGTTGATCTGAATCGTAATTCTGATGATAGCGATGAAGAGGCTGAAGAGGAAGGAGAGGCTAACGAAACTGTCTCCCCTGCTCCTCTACCTGCCTTACCAGCTGTGCCTACGGGGCCCATACCAGGTCCCACAAGTAACCCTGCTTATTTTGAACTTGAAAAAATGAAGCTCGAATTAGAATACAAACGGTTCTTGGCTCAATCTGAACGAAACCAAGAGCTCGAGTTCAGACGGATGAATGCCCAGGCTGAGCAGAAGCAAGCTGAGTTAAGACTCAGGGAAATAGAACTTAATCACGAATTAGAAATGAAAAAGTTGTCTATCGAAAATGCTTCTCTCTCCTCTGTTTCCTCTAGGAGCTCCAGTCCCAAAAGACCCCGGATGCCGAAGGAATTAGTGGGTATGTATGAACCGAGATTGGATGTGTTGGATTGGTTGAAACTGTTTGAGTACAATCATGGGCTCCAGGACATCACCGGGAATGATTTACTTCCCTGGTTGTTCTCTAGGCTCCCTCCTGTTGTGACTGATGTGGTAATGGAGTTGGGGGAGGCGGATAAGATGGATTACGAAAGTGTGAAACTAGCTTTGATAGCTAGATTCGGGAAGACCCCTTCCCAGTATCTTAAGAGGTTTAGAACCCTCAAAAAGCATGATGGTACCCCTTGGGCTACCTGGGTGAGTGAAGGGTTGAAAATCTTAGAGGGATGGATTAAGGGTTACAAAGTGAACACTTATGAGGGTATGAAGAATCTTTTTATGTTGGAGTCGAAGCTAAGGCTGCTGACTTGTGGGTTGCCAACGGGGCTACTCATAAGGATTCTGGGGCAACTCAGAAAAAGGATGAGGGGAAACAGCCTAACAAAGACTCAAAAGAGAATTCTAATACCTCCCAACCCAAAGAGGGCCCCAAACAACAAAATAACCAGGGTAGACCCCAGGGAAAACCACAACAGAATAGTGTCCCTTCTAGCCACAAACCAGAAGGAGGTCAGAACAAGCCACCATTCCAGAGAGCATTTGGAGCATGCTATCTCTGTGGGGCAACTGTCCATATCAAAGGAGATCCAAAATGTAAGGGTAAACCTACTGGGATCAGCACAGTCTCCTTAGCCTTCACTCCTCAGGAGGAAGTCCAAATGACTAGTGCTCACTTTGAAGTCTTTGCTGAAGAACCTTGGGTTGTTCAAGCAAGTGTATCGGTAGAGTCAATGGATCTGGTGAGTAATCAGAATAGGAGTGTGTATGACTCTATACCAGAAAACTCTAAATGTTATTATGTGGACAGTGTTCTTGTCAACAGCCAGGATACTCCTGCCAGGCGAGACTCTGGGGCCAGCAGAACAGTAGTGGACGAAAGCTTTTTCAGGCCTGAGGATGTTGCTAAGGCACCCAAAGGTCCCGCTAAGATGTCTGGAGGCCCTGTCCAAATGGTTCCAATTCTACCAGCCCTCATTCAGTGTAATGACATGACAGTGTTGATTCCTGTCAGTGTTCAGACTGAGGTGCCTGGGAGAGTCCTGTTGGGGAATGATCTAAAAACTCTAGGAGTAGTATCCAGTACCCCCAGGCCTCCCAGTATGGAGAAACAGAACCAAACCAAATTGGCTAGGGAGGCCACCTTAAGGAACCACTCTAAGCCTGTGGGAACCTCTACTGAGAACCCCACAACAAGCCCTGGTGTTGGTAAATTGACCTCTGACCCAGGCAAATTTCAGGCTAGCATGTTAGGGAAATGGGAGCCCCAACCAAGCTCCGTCATTGTTCCCCCAGTTATAGAGTCTGTGACTCCCCCTGCTTCTGAGGAAGAGGTGGATAGACCTACTGGAACCCTAGCTAGGCCTCAGAGAACTGGTAATTCTCAGTGCTGGTGGAAAACCAGAAAAGAAAAGTCTAAGGCCAAAAACCTTCAGACTGTTGGACCTTCCACAGAAGACTCCAACCCAATTCCTAGACTTAAGGGGGAAACTCCTAAAGTAGGGAAGGTAAGATCTCAGAGGAAGGAGAAGCATGTACCTTGCTTATCTCCATCCCCTCCAACCAAGAGGCCTAAAACTCAACCTTCTCTCAACAGAGAGGTAGGGAAGACCTCTGGAGGCCCCTCTAGATCTAAGGGAATCCTTTATAAGGACCCCTTGAAAAAGCCTAACATGGGTTCAGAAGTTGTAACAACTCCTGAGGGACTGGTCAACCAGATCCCCTATAAACTTAAAAAGACTGATGTTCCTAGGAAGGTTTGTAGGTCATATAGCTTACAAAGGAAAACCTGGAAACCCATTGAACATAGGTCAGGGTGTCACCACCAAAATGCTGATGGTCTCTCTAGGATGTATGTCATCGACTAGAGGTATGAGATTCATCCAGGAGTGGATTAAATCCTCCTGTCCCTTAGTCTGGGGGGGGGCGAGTGTTAGGGAGAATTCTCTGTTTAGGCTGAATTTCCTAACCTAGTGAGTCCCCCAGCAGCTTTGCTGGATTTCGGGAGTTTGTTGTTTCCATCCTGCCAAGAGTGAGACTCTTTTCCTCCCACTCTTGGACATGAATGTGTGTAATTTCTTTGAATGTCAATGTGTTCTATGGGCTATGGGGTCTTTTACTCCATAGGGTCTCATATGTTTTTCTATGTGTGTTACACCGCACCCTACGTGCCGTAACACTGGGGCGCCCTAGCGGACCTCCACCATAGACTCCATACCCGGGGACTGACTACTGTCTCCCCGGGCATGTAAAGTCACCATTGGCTTTACTAGACCTAAATTTACTAACAGAACTAGTACAAACCCTCTTATTGTGGATGTGCTAGTAGGGGTAGTTCGATTACCCCTGGGTCTGTTACTCGAGGGGGCACTGTCCCGTCCCCCCTCGTCGAGTTTTGGCTGGTGGCAGTGGAAACTACTTGTTATGTTCGACCCCGAACATAACCCTATGGGATTCGTCCCATTGTTGGAGAGTGATACTTTTCCTCGTTAATCTCTAACGTACCACCGGTCTACTTATCTTAAATAAGTTTATCGGATGGTATTTTCTGCCAGAACTCGGTTTTTAAAATGGCGTCTGTGTTCGTCTCTGTGACTCCTAAACCAAAGGTTGAGCCCTTTGTTCCACTTTTGGCAGGCCTCTGTACAGAGACACTCCAAAGTGTAGCCATTCTGTCTGGGTTACCACAGGGGTGTGGGAGGGGGTTTAGACACCATGGACCGAGTTGCCTTGCCAACTCCGGTCGCACTCTGGTGTGATTGGCCCAAGTGGTGAGCCTCCCCGCTCACCACTTAGCAAGTGTTGATTGACAGCTAGGCTGAATGAATGGGGGTTTTCTGCATAAAAGCAGGGCTTTTGGGACTGGATATTCAGAAGTCACCACAGGACCTAAGAATCCGACGAGGGTAACGCTGAGCCGACCTGCAACGACGACACCTCCGGTGGAGCCCTGCTGACCCGACTCACCACTTCCCGACAACATAGGAGATCTCCCTGCCGGAGAGTCTCTTCCCCTGACTGGTGGGAACAATCTGTCCCCCTTTGCTTTTTATTCGCTTCAGGACGCAGTGGTCGAATTGCCCGTGAAGAGCATCGCGGCAACCGGATAGCCACTACCCCTATACCGCGACCAAAAGGTGGTGCCTTGTGACGGAGCACTCCGCGGCTGGTCTCTTCCATGGTGGTGCACCGGACTTCACTTTCCTTCGACGACGAGATCATCTCTACTCTTGGCAAAGACCCGACGTGCATCCACCACCAGGAACAACTGCCCCCGCCGGAGCTGCCCTCCACAAACAAGGTACCGTGTCTGCCTGGCTTCCCTTTCGATCGGTTCGAGTGAGGTGTCTTAATCCTCTCCTTTCCGTCGGTTCGCCTCCAAGCTTTTTTACGTACTGTTCTGAACTGGTTCAATCTGCCGATAACAATTTGCTACAAAGACTCGAACGCATTTCCTCTAGAGACTTTTGGGACATATCGCCTTGCCTCTCGCCGAGTGGGCCTGGCCTCTGAACTTTATGATCTATTGTGGTTCTCGCCTTCTTGCCTTGCATTTTACCCGTGAAGTTTGGAACTGTGTTGATTTCGTAACCTGCCTATTTTTCTCTCCCGTCCTAACTAATATTAGAGTGCCATCTAGGTTGAGGTATACACCTCTGTCTGTAAATAAGTGGTGCCGGTAAAACCTAGACTTGTCGAAATATTGCTAGGGGGATTGATCGTTTCTTCCTCGTAGATTGTATACTCCACATACTGCTTAACTCTTCTTGAGGGAAGTCTGACTGCTCAGCCACAGCTACCAAGTGAATCTGTGTGGTACAGACTGCTACCAAGTGGGTTCACCGCCAAACACCTGTAGTCCTAAATCTTTTGCATTGGTCTCAGAGGGAACTGCACAGGCTTCCGCCTAACACTGGTGTACAGCGGTGGGATTTGTATCGAGTATACAGTTTAGAGTGCTTTTCGACACTTTAGGATAACTAACCACAAAGCTTAGCACTAAAAAGCAACTTTCAACAAACATGTCTACGATGGAAACTTACAGTCAAGAAGCCTTGCCAGGTGAAAATACTGAGAGTTTGCGAGCTCTCTGTAAGCAAGAGAATCTCTCTGTAAGAGGCAAGAAGTTAGAACTAATAGAGAGATTGCTGGCGAACCAAAGTCTGGGTACTGGTTAAGAGGAATCAATTACGCCAGCAAATGTGGAGAACAGTGATGGTGTTGATCTGAATCGTAATTCTGATGATAGCGATGAAGAGGCTGAAGAGGAAGGAGAGGCTAACGAAACTGTCTCCCCTGCTCCTCTACCTGCCTTACCAGCTGTGCCTACGGGGCCCATACCAGGTCCCACAAGTAACCCTGCTTATTTTGAACTTGAAAAAATGAAGCTCGAATTAGAATACAAACGGTTCTTGGCTCAATCTGAACGAAACCAAGAGCTCGAGTTCAGACGGATGAATGCCCAGGCTGAGCAGAAGCAAGCTGAGTTAAGACTCAGGGAAATAGAACTTAATCACGAATTAGAAATGAAAAAGTTGTCTATCGAAAATGCTTCTCTCTCCTCTGTTTCCTCTAGGAGCTCCAGTCCCAAAAGACCCCGGATGCCGAAGGAATTAGTGGGTATGTATGAACCGAGATTGGATGTGTTGGATTGGTTGAAACTGTTTGAGTACAATCATGGGCTCCAGGACATCACCGGGAATGATTTACTTCCCTGGTTGTTCTCTAGGCTCCCTCCTGTTGTGACTGATGTGGTAATGGAGTTGGGGGAGGCGGATAAGATGGATTACGAAAGTGTGAAACTAGCTTTGATAGCTAGATTCGGGAAGACCCCTTCCCAGTATCTTAAGAGGTTTAGAACCCTCAAAAAGCATGATGGTACCCCTTGGGCTACCTGGGTGAGTGAAGGGTTGAAAATCTTAGAGGGATGGATTAAGGGTTACAAAGTGAACACTTAAGAGGGTATGAAGAATCTTTTTATGTTGGAGTCGAAGCTAAGGCTGCTGACTTGTGGGTTGCCAACGGGGCTACTCATAAGGATTCTGGGGCAACTCAGAAAAAGGATGAGGGGAAACAGCCTAACAAAGACTCAAAAGAGAATTCTAATACCTCCCAACCCAAAGAGGGCCCCAAACAACAAAATAACCAGGGTAGACCCCAGGGAAAACCACAACAGAATAGTGTCCCTTCTAGCCACAAACCAGAAGGAGGTCAGAACAAGCCACCATTCCAGAGAGCATTTGGAGCATGCTATCTCTGTGGGGCAACTGTCCATATCAAAGGAGATCCAAAATGTAAGGGTAAACCTACTGGGATCAGCACAGTCTCCTTAGCCTTCACTCCTCAGGAGGAAGTCCAAATGACTAGTGCTCACTTTGAAGTCTTTGCTGAAGAACCTTGGGTTGTTCAAGCAAGTGTATCGGTAGAGTCAATGGATCTGGTGAGTAATCAGAATAGGAGTGTGTATGACTCTATACCAGAAAACTCTAAATGTTATTATGTGGACAGTGTTCTTGTCAACAGCCAGGATACTCCTGCCAGGCGAGACTCTGGGGCCAGCAGAACAGTAGTGGACGAAAGCTTTTTCAGGCCTGAGGATGTTGCTAAGGCACCCAAAGGTCCCGCTAAGATGTCTGGAGGCCCTGTCCAAATGGTTCCAATTCTACCAGCCCTCATTCAGTGTAATGACATGACAGTGTTGATTCCTGTCAGTGTTCAGACTGAGGTGCCTGGGAGAGTCCTGTTGGGGAATGATCTAAAAACTCTAGGAGTAGTATCCAGTACCCCCAGGCCTCCCAGTATGGAGAAACAGAACCAAACCAAATTGGCTAGGGAGGCCACCTTAAGGAACCACTCTAAGCCTGTGGGAACCTCTACTGAGAACCCCACAACAAGCCCTGGTGTTGGTAAATTGACCTCTGACCCAGGCAAATTTCAGGCTAGCATGTTAGGGAAATGGGAGCCCCAACCAAGCTCCGTCATTGTTCCCCCAGTTATAGAGTCTGTGACTCCCCCTGCTTCTGAGGAAGAGGTGGATAGACCTACTGGAACCCTAGCTAGGCCTCAGAGAACTGGTAATTCTCAGTGCTGGTGGAAAACCAGAAAAGAAAAGTCTAAGGCCAAAAACCTTCAGACTGTTGGACCTTCCACAGAAGACTCCAACCCAATTCCTAGACTTAAGGGGGAAACTCCTAAAGTAGGGAAGGTAAGATCTCAGAGGAAGGAGAAGCATGTACCTTGCTTATCTCCATCCCCTCCAACCAAGAGGCCTAAAACTCAACCTTCTCTCAACAGAGAGGTAGGGAAGACCTCTGGAGGCCCCTCTAGATCTAAGGGAATCCTTTATAAGGACCCCTTGAAAAAGCCTAACATGGGTTCAGAAGTTGTAACAACTCCTGAGGGACTGGTCAACCAGATCCCCTATAAACTTAAAAAGACTGATGTTCCTAGGAAGGTTTGTAGGTCATATAGCTTACAAAGGAAAACCTGGAAACCCATTGAACATAGGTCAGGGTGTCACCACCAAAATGCTGATGGTCTCTCTAGGATGTATGTCATCGACTAGAGGTATGAGATTCATCCAGGAGTGGATTAAATCCTCTTGTCCCTTAGTCTGGGGGGGCGAGTGTTAGGGAGAATTCTCTGTTTAGGCTGAATTTCCTAACCTAGTGAGTCCCCCAGCAGCTTTGCTGGATTTCGGGAGTTTGTTGTTTCCATCCTGCCAAGAGTGAGACTCTTTTCCTCCCACTCTTGGACATGAATGTGTGTAATTTCTTTGAATGTCAATGTGTTCTATGGGCTATGGGGTCTTTTACTCCATAGGGTCTCATATGTTTTTCTATGTGTGTTACACCGCACCCTACGTGCCGTAACACTGGGGCGCCCTAGCGGACCTCCACCATAGACTCCATACCCGGGGACTGACTACTGTCTCCCCGGGCATGTAAAGTCACCATTGGCTTTACTAGACCTAAATTTACTAACAGAACTAGTACAAACCCTCTTATTGTGGATGTGCTAGTAGGGGTAGTTCGATTACTCCTGGGTCTGTTACTCGAGGGGGCACTGTCCCGTCCCCCCTCGTCGAGTTTTGGCTGGTGGCAGTGGAAACTACTTGTTATGTTCGACCCCGAACATAACCCTATGGGATTCGTCCCATTGTTGGAGAGTGATACTTTTCCTCGTTAATCTCTAACGTACCACCGGTCTACTTATCTTAAATAAGTTTATCGGATGGTATTTTCTGCCAGAACTCGGTTTTTAAAATGGCGTCTGTGTTCGTCTCTGTGACTCCTAAACCAAAGGTTGAGCCCTTTGTTCCACTTTTGGAAGGCCTCTGTACAGAGACCCTCCAAAGTGTAGCCATTCTGTCTGGGTTACCACAGGGGTGTGGGAGGGGGTTTAGACACCATGGACCGAGTTGCCTTGCCAACTCCGGTCGCACTCTGGTGTGATTGGCCCAAGTGGTGAGCCTCCCCGCTCACCACTTAGCAAGTGTTGATTGACAGCTAGGCTGAATGAATGGGGGTTTTCTGCATAAAAGCAGGGCTTTTGGGACTGGATATTCAGAAGTCACCACAGGACCCAAGAATCCGACGAGGGTAACGCTGAGCCGACCTGCAACGACGACACCTCCGGTGGAGCCCTGCTGACCCGACTCACCACTTCCCGACAACATAGGAGATCTCCCTGCCGGAGAGTCTCTTCCCCTGACTGGTGGGAACAATCTGTCCCCCTTTGCTTTTTATTCGCTTCAGGACGCAGTGGTCGAATTGCCCGTGAAGAGCATCACGGCAACCGGATAGCCACTACCCCTATACCGCGACCAAAAGGTGGTGCCTTGTGACGGAGCACTCCGCGGCTGGTCTCTTCCATGGTGGTGCACCGGACTTCACTTTCCTTCGACGACGAGATCATCTCTACTCTTGGCAAAGACCCGACGTGCATCCACCACCAGGAACAACTGCCCCCGCCGGAGCTGCCCTCCACAAACAAGGTACCGTGTCCGCCTGGCTTCCCTTTCGATCGGTTCGAGTGAGGTGTCTTAATCCTCGTCTTTCCGTCGGGTCGCCTCCAAGCTTTTTTACATACTGATCTGAACTGGTTCAATCTGCCGATAACAATTTGCTACAAAGACTCGAACGCATTTCCTCTAGAGACTTTTGGGACATATCGCCTTGCCTCTCGCCGAGTGGGCCTGGCCTCTGAACTTTATGATCTATTGTGGTTCTCGCCTTCTTGCCTTGCATTTTACCCGTGAAGTATTGAACTGTGTTGATTTCGTAACCTGCCTATTTTTCTCTCCCGTTCTAACTAATATTAGAGTGCCATCTAGGATGAGGTATACACCTCTGTCTGTAAATAAGTGGTGCCGGTAAAACCTAGACTTGTCGAAATATTACTAGGGGGATTGATCGTTTCTTCCTCGTAGAGTAATTGTAATTGAATTATTTGCCGTGATAGTGCCATAGTGTTTTTCATAGATGTTCCGTTATAAATAAATACCTTAATATCTTTACACTGAAGCCTTGTTGCGTGTTTGCTTGTCTTACTGTGAAGAATTGTCCTATATTGTGTACTCCACATACTGCTTAACTCTTCTTGAGGGAAGTCTGACTGCTCAGCCACAGCTACCAAGTGAATCTGTGTGGTACAAACTGCTACCAAGTGGGTTCACCCCCAAACACCTGTAGTCCTAAATCTTTTGCAGTGGTCCCAGAGGGAACTGCACAGGTTTCCGCCTAACAGTCGGGGCCTCAGGGTCACTGCTGGGGGGTAGGGGTGCTGGGGGACATAAGTCGGAGCCTGCTGGCAGGTGCCATCACTGCTGGGGGCTGTGGATGCTTAGGGATATGAGTCGGGGCCTGCTGGCAGGTGCCCATCACTGCTGGGGGGTGGGGGTGCTGGGGGACATGAGTCGGGGCTGCTGGCAGGTGCCCATCACTGCTGTGGGGTGAGGGTGCTGGGGGACATGAGTCAGGGCCTGAGGCTCACTGCTGGGGGGTGGGGGTGCTGGGGGACATGAGTCGGGGCCTGCTGGCAGGTACCCATCACTGCTGGGGGGTGAGGGTGCTGGGGGACATGAGTCGGTGCCTGAGGCTCACTGCTGGGGGAAGGGGGTGCTGGGGGACATGAGTCGGGGCCTGCTGGCAGGTGCCCATCACTGCTGGGGGGTGGGGGTGCTGAGGGACATGAGTCGGGGCCTTAGGCTCACTGCTGGGGGGTGGAGGTGCTGGGGGACATGAGTCAGGGCCTGCTGGCAGGTGCCCCTCACTGCTGCGGGTGGGGGCGCTGGGGGCCATGAGTCGGGGCCTGAGGCTCACTGCTGGGGGGTGGGGATGTTGGGGGACATGGGTTGGTGATCACTAGTGGAAGATGACATGTGGGCTGGCTGGGGGGCATGCCCATGGTGGATGGGCTGCGTGCGGGACATGACCAGGGGTGCAGGGTAGTCCCCTGTGGTGTGGGTTGCCTGCAAGGGCTGTGGAGGGGGTAGAGGGCACACCTGGGAGGACCCACACTGCCAATTCACCTCTGGGACTCCCCACGCACCCCACTGGATACTCATTCCCGCTCTGACAGCGAAATTGCGTGTGATACTTCCCACGCACCCTGGAAATAGATGTACCCTGTTGCACAGGCCCAATCGCGTGTGAAACTTCCCGCGAACCCCAGTAATACACGTACCCCGCTCGCACAGGGCCGATCGCGTGTGAAACTTCCCGCGCACCCCCGAAATACACGTACCCCGCTCGCACAGGGCCGATCGCGTGTGAAACTTCCCGCGCACCCCCGAAATACACGTACCCAGCTCGCACAGGCCCAATCGCGTGTGAAACTTCCTGCAAACCCCAGTAATACAAGTACCCCTGCTCGCACAGGGCCGATCACGTGTGAAACTTCCCGCGCACCTCAGTAATACATGTACCCGGCTCGCACAGGGCCGATCGCGTGTGAAACTTCCCGCGCACCCCAGTAATACACGTACCCCACTCGCACAGGGCTGATTGCGTGTGAAACTTCCCGCGCACCCCAGAAATACACGTACCAAGCTTGCACAGGGCCGATCGCGTGTGAAACTTCCCACGCACCCCCGAAATACACATACCCCACTCGCACAGGCCCAATCACGTGTGAAACTTCAAGCGAACTCCCATAATACACGTACCCCGCTCGTACAGGACCAATCGCGTGTGAAACTTTGTGCACACCCCAGTAATACACGTACCCCACTCGCACAGGGCCAATCGCGTATGAAACTTCCCATGCACCCCCAAAATTTACGTACACTGCTCGCACAGGGCCAATCGCATGTGAAACTTCCCGTGCAGCGGGGTACGTGTATTCGGAGGGGTGCGCGGGGAGTTTTACAGCCGTTTTAGTTGTTGGGGGCCTGTGCGCCATGTATGGGATTTGTGCATTGTACATGGCGCACGGGGAGGGGTTGGGGGAATAACTGGCGCTGCTGCAGGGTCGTTGCGCCACTCTGCGCCACGGCTGGTAATGGATGTTGAAATCCATAAAAACGCTGTGCGGGGAAATGGATATTGACGCACGCGGCTGGCGCAGACTGTCGCACGCGCACACTGTGAGCCAGCCGCGTGCGCCACTTGTGCGCTGAATTCTATGAATTACCCCTTATTGGGCCTCATTACGACTCAGGCGGTAAGGGTTTTACGGCGGCGTAAACAGCGCCGACCCTTACCGCCTGATTCCGAGGTCCCTTAGCGCCATGGAGGTTTTAACACCTGCTTTTATGGGAAAATGGGGATTTACCGCCCTGCCAAGGTTGGAATGGGGCGGTAAATCCGCCAACCACCATGGCGTAAACGTAGTTTACGCCATGGTGGTAAAGTCACGGCCCAGGCGGTAACTTACCGCCTGGGTCGTAATGAGGCCCATTGTGTCTGGGCCTCCAAGTTGGAACTCTATTTCCATCCTTGGCTCACATGACAAGAGACCACAATTTGGTCCATTCTGCAGCTTTTAAATGCTTTAAATAAATTAAATGTGGCATCCTTTGTGTTCTTTCTTGCACCGTAAGTGAGAGGATTCATCCACCACACACTCATTCTTCTTCAGAGTAAATAGCTGAGCTCGATTTCTAGGATCTCGACTTCAAGCCCGACAGCCTCACCATGCAGCTCCACTGGCCTGCTATTCTGCTGCGACACAGCTTCTCGTTCATCCTCATTGATTCCTTGGCTTACTATTTTAGGATACCAGTGTCCAGTTTCTGTACAATGGTGGCTTTGACTGCATTCTAGTCACTACTCATCTCTGGCATATACGCTGACTTAATCTATTTTTCGTTTCAGCATCTGTACATTCATTGAACTTCTTTTTTCTGCAGCACTTTATTAATATGTAATCATCTTCTTTTACACTTTGATAGTTCACTCAGTTTTTTACTTCGTTATTTGTCCTCTAGGATCCATACATTGGGCCTCATCACAAGTCTGGCAGTAACCCTTAAATGCGGCGGTAGCACTATTACCGCCGCATTTAAGGGTCCACCAGATCATGGCCTTGGTGGATTTCCCCCCAGCTCACAGCTGCGGGGAAACCCGCGGCAAAAGTGCTGATTTTCGGCACTATTACTGCCGGCGGGAAATCCGCCGCGGCAATAGCGCGAATATTCCCCATTGGGCCCAATGGGGAATGAGGAATTCCCATATGGGCCCAATGGGGAATGGGCACTAACCGTTCCGCCAAACCCGTGATCGACGCTAATAGCGCCGGGGGTTTGGTGGTAGGGCTAATAGCGCCGGCATTACTGCCCAGCTCGTGATGAGGCCCATTGTCTTCATTCAGTATCTTGGGACATTGTGCACATTTTCTCATGATGTTATGAGTTCATTTTCTTAGCTCTTTTTCATATTCCTTCAGGGAGTTCCTCCTGTAGGTCATCATCAACTCGAGGGTACATTCGATAGGGTTGTGCTCCTTCCAAAAACTTGCTGTGGTATTGGCACGATAGCTGGTGTCAGGCAAACACTTGTGTATAGGCACGTTAAAAATGTCATATCATATCATATCATAAGGCATGGTTTCATGTCTCCAATACAAAGGAGGTAGGGGAGGCGGGATCTCCTGTGGATGTATGCACCTGCTCCTGTACATTCCCCCCTCTGTTTGAGTCCTCAACCACCTCCTCAAGTTTTCCTGCGTCATAGTATTTTTTCTTGAAGAAGGGTTTCTTGGGTATCCATATCTTTGTCATCACCCTCATGGTGCCCGCTTTTTTAATGTGTGCATCCACACCCAGGTCATGCAAATGCACTCTTCATTTGGGGTACAGAAGACCCAACGTCCCACGTAAGACTTATGATCTTTTGGATACCAGAATGGTGTTCCTTCAGGTGCCACAGTACTTGCTTTTATGCATTCCCTGATGGCACTATTGGTAAGCACATTATGTTCTGGTTCATGCTTTGTGTCAGTCATGATCTTCATTCCCACTGCTTTCTTTGCCATTTTTTTGGACATTGTCCGATTATTATCCATATCATACAGAATCCAAAAAGCATCTCTCTTTCCCCATTTGTATGTCCTCAATGCGCTTTGTGGTTTGAACGCCCTTGGTGACCACAGTCTGTTTATAGGAGGTTCTAAGTGTAGTATTTAAGATATGCTTGTGTGCATTTTCGCCGGGTTAGGACTTAGATGGCTGGCTAGGCTCCATTAAGCAGCCCAGGTCAGGCACGTGGTTGGGTGCTGATGGTAGTTTGGGATAGATAGCTATTGATGAACAAGAGTCGATGTGTGCCCAGCTAGGCCAAATCTTATTTCATTGGTTGTCACTGCATGTTGGTGACCGAGGTGTTGAAGTACATCAGGTGTTTCAGTGTAGACTGATATGTATGCAGCTATGCTGAAATGGCATAGCCATAGCTGTATTCTATGGTGTTTGGATGGGTGGCCATGCCTGTGGCCTTTGTCCACTGAAGTGGTGTGAGGTATATGTACTGTACGCTTGAATGGAATTCTTTTTCTTTGTCTGATGCGGATGGCTGGTTTCGCTATTTCCAGTTCCACTTGCAACAATAGTATAAACAGCAAAGCCAGTCCCGATGGGCGAGGGCACTCATTTTGACAAGGAACCTAGGGGACGAGGGGAGCAACTGGAGGGGTAAAGGTTGTTATGGGATGCCTCTGCAAAAGCTGCCGGATTCCCTGGGTACTGGTATTGGTAGAAGGGTTGTTGTCCATGGGCAGGGGGATAATTGTCACGGTTGGCTGCTGTGAATGCTGTCGGCATCTCTGCAGTGATTGGCGGGTAGGAGTGATGTTGTGTAAGGTTCAATCATATATTTTGGAGGTGGGGAGGGTTTCAGGAGGGTGCAGGGAAAGGGTGGTGAGTGCCTTTCTGAATTTCAGGTGGTTTTTACCAATATTGCTCCAAGGAATTGTTTGCCATCCAATAAGGAATCCATGAAAACAGGAGTGAGAACCAACTGTCATCTCCAAATGCCTTTGTCTAACCACCATTTTTATGTGTACATTGATATGACTTCTGTCAAAGCCCCGTTCTCACCATCATGAGATGGTGTGAATGTACAACACGATTGCCCTATCTTGGCGCAAATGCCTCCTTCCATTGCTGTAATCATGTTGAGGACACATCTATTCTGGAGGGCCATCAACCTTATGGCCATCAGCTCTTCTTTTATGGCGTTAAATGCTTTTTTAGTGGCATTGATTGTTTGCATCCACTCCCACCTGGTGATCTGTAGCCATTTGGCATCCACAGCTGTTTGAATTCCAGGCATGAACATAGATTTGAACATCATTACAGTCCTGATGAACAGTTTGTGCTCATCAGGAATGTCTTCATAAGCCGTTAGTGATTTTTGGGAGAAATAATTCCCTCTCTTCACCCACCGGAATTCTAGTGACCTTCTTTTTTTTGTATGCTCGTCCACTTTTGGAAATTCTTCAATCTTCAGGTCACTCTGTGGAATCATTAATGCTGGAACATGGATAGATACCAAGGAACACACTCCACCTCAGTTCCTGGCCAGTTTTATATAAGCCCTCGATCCTCAGGCCCAATATCGATTCATTAATACAGCCACCCCTCTCCTCATTCCAGGAATGTCAATTATGTTCTTGCACCCTTTATTATGTCCAATTTTTCCCTTGTTTCAAAGGCACACTGTTGCATTAACCAATGGGAGTGCCGCCACTGGGCCTGCTTAATCTTCCACCCAATTCAGCAGTTTAGTGAACTTGGACCAGGACTTTAGACACTCATCATTCACTTTCTGTACCTCTTTCACTGCTTCGTTCCACAGCAGATGAGCTGCACAGAACATCATTCCATCTTCCCATCCTTTGGTCGTGCTCCCTCATCCATAGATTAGCAGGTTTGAGCTTTCCCAGCTTCCAGGCATTTAAGTCTTTTCCGTCATGTCGGAGCAGTTCATCCTCTTCATTTCTTCAACAATCAACTTGTTTTGTCCTGCAACAGGATACACAATCATGTTGTCTGTCCATCCAGGCTCCTTTTATAATCATCCTGGTATGGAAATTACTGTCTTGATCTTCATCGCAATGTTGCCCAGTTCCCTTGAAACTTTCCTCTAGAAGTACATGCTGCTAGATGACAGAGGCATTTTGCATCTTGCGCCAACACCAAATGAAGGTTCTTACGGTAGCCATGGCAGAGGGTATGAGAGAGCAGGCATAGCAATTCTCATCACATCTTCTCTCTCCCGCCTTTCTCATGTGTTGGTACCATATATTATTCCACAAGTGAGCTGAATTATCATGATAGGTATTTATCCCCTGGTTATCTTCTTCTGCATCCCACTTATGTCGCCTGACATGCCCAAATAGCTCAAAGAAATTATCATCATTTATAATCATACCAGGGAAAATCACAGGTGTCCTTTTTTTAATTGGACCATTAGGATAATAAAGACTTCAAAATGTAAGATACAGAAAGAAAAAGAAAATACACAAGCATATGTATATTAGGCATACACGTCTAGATCTGCTAATTTATCTCAATCAGGAGTCTTCTTATAACAGGACCATTTTTGGGTCATGAAGGATAGTGTGAATATTAACGTCTTTCCTAACAAGAGCAGGGTTTGACTGAAGTATAAACACAGAAATAGCAACTATAAGCTACCAACGGGTATCATATATTATCTGTGAAACAGATGTGTTCCTAAAAATGAATCTGGGTATTAATCTCTCTTCCAATTTGTAATCTGGAACTGACGTTTAGGCATAGTACTGATGCAGTTTTCTTTTTTTCAAAGAAATTCTACAAAGTAAGTGGCATCAGGGTGTGTACAAAGACCGGCTTTGATTCACCTAGAAAAAGGACATACAACCACTAAAGGAAACCAGCATCTGTTACATGTCTGCAGCACATCGACATAATCGCTATGTAAATGCTCAAACTAACTATTTGGTCGAGGTACTATTCCTGTAATTGTTCTCACTGTATGCCCAGCTGTAAACTTCTGACAAACGATGCAATTCACAATGAACTGTGCAACGTGCTCCAATACATTGTGAACAAACCAGTCTTCTGCAATGGTGGCAGCAAGACTTTCTCTGGTCATATGCGCAGGGTAATGTCACTGCTCGAGTGTGACCTTAAACAACACCACTGGCATCACCGGCTTTCCCGTGCTATCCTGTCTCGATAATGCTTCTGTGGGGGATAAAGAACATCCCTTACGTTTCCATAGCTCATGTTCTTCTTGTGGGGCTCTACCCTGAATCTCTATTAGTTGCATAATTGACAGCATATTAAATCCTTCTTGCACTAGCATACTTCTATTCAATACTTCTTTAACATCCTCAGTATGAAAACTCAACATTTCAGAAGAATACGCAACCCTTTTGGCTTCCACATCTGCAGCTTTGTTTCCGCGAGAGATAAAGTCTGTTCATTTAGTATGCGCTGCACATTTTACAACTGCTACGGCTACTGGAAGTTGTAGTGCGTTAATGAGACTGTCCAATAAAGATACATGTTGCACTGGAGTGCCATCTGCATGAAGCTAACCTCTCCTTTTCCAACGTGACATCCCTGCGTGTACGGTTGACATCATGTAGACAGAGCCACTGTACACTGTCACTTCCTGACCTTTGAGTTTCTCGAGCGCAACAATAAGTGCTACCAATTCTGCTGCCTGTGCTGAAAAGTGAGACGGTAGTGTTGCACTTGCCACTACCTCAAACTCACCATTTATTCTACGTCTGACAACCGCAGATATTGAATGCCTCTCCCCACTAGTTTGGTCAATTTTTGAAGACCGATTAATAAAGAGAATCTCCCCTCCTTCTAGAGTATTTTCTTTCACACAGGGTATATCATAAAATTCTGCATAATTTGAGCAGTCATGCACCTGATCACCATCTTCTGCAGGTTTAGCTAAAAACGTGGCTGGGTACACTATTTTACACCTCAATGTTTTGATCGCTGGATTAGAGATCATCATCTTGTGTGCAGACTCTCTTTGTGAAATCAATGTACCTTTGGGTTTCTCTAAAATGGCAAATAAGGCATGCTCCACGTAAAGATTCATAGAACAGCCCATGGTAATACTTTTGGACTTCTCAATTGCAAATGTGGCAGCCTCCAAAGTTTGTTCACATGGAAAATGCCCTCTCATAATTAGGTCCAAAATCGCACTGCAATATGCCAAAGGTTTATACCATAGGGTTGTTCTTTGTGTGAGTACTGCTGTCATTACTGACACACTGGTGTGAGAAAACAAATACAATTCCACACTCTAGTTCGGAATCCCTAAAACTGGAGCTGTACAGATTGCTCTTTTAATTCTTCAAATCCTTGCTCCATTTATTCAGTCCACTCTATCTTTTCCTTACCAACTTGTGCTTTCTTAAGTGCTTATAAAAGTGGTTTTGTGTATGTACTGTAATCGAACAACCAGGCCCTGCAATAATTGCACAAGCCCAGAAACTGCTGCATTTGCCTCAGTGTATTTGGCGTTGGTGTCTTTGTGATAGCCTAAGCTCTTTCAGGTGTCATCCTCTTTCATTCATGTGAAATTAACTGACCTATGTACAACACCTCTTTCTGGCAATACTGCAATTTCTCCTTATCTACCTTGTATCCCTTACCTGCCAATATAGTCATCAATGGAACAGAGTCCTGCCTACATTCATCCTCTGTTTCACTGCAGATTAATATGTATTCTAAGGGCTGAATTACCAAACTCTTGAGTTCAATGTTACCTAGATCCATCTGTACGACTCGATTAAAAATTGACAGGGACTCACAGTATCCTTCAGGCAATCGAGTATGTTTTAGTCTCTTTTGTCTGAACGTAAAGGAAGTAAGGTCTTATGAGTCCTTGTGCAACGGGATTGAGAAAAATGCATTTTTCAAATCGATGTCTGTGAAATACTTTGCTTCAACTGAGATGCTGCACAATATTGTCACAGTATTTGGAACTAATGGAAACTTGGCTTATACAATCTGATTAAGAGGGCACAAGTCCTGGATAAATCTCCATGACCCCCCCTTGAGATTTATTAATCGGATACACTGCAGTGTTGCACAGGGATTCCGTTGGCACTAGGATTCCCTGATTTATACATCTGCTCCTCTACAGCATCATCTTACAAAACCTATGCATTGTTCTTGCCGCCATGTCGTGCCCAACTATATGATATCTTCAGGGATGGAGGTCAGAAATCCAAATCAATGGAAATATCGAATGTGGCACTTATTCCTAAGGCTGGTAGGGAACAACAGCAACCCTCACCATACTGACCGATCAACATAATAAATCTAGATGTAAAGCTTTGTAGACAAATACTTGCCTCCAGAATGGAAGAAATATTTACAAGATTGATCCACCCAGACCAATCTGGGTTTATACAACAGAAAAACATGTGTTATAACATTTGGAGGGTGATACACATTTTAGATAAGGCCACACAATCACTGTGGCCAACTTTCTTCCTCAGATTCGACTCCAAGAAGGCCTTTAACCAAGTAGGTTGGTCATTTATATTCAAAATAATAAAGAAGCTATGCTTGGTCCATTCATACTAAAGATGGTGCAAAATAACTGGGAGAATCCAAAGGTAAGCGTGGGAGTAAATGTGTCCCTGACTGAAAACTTCATCATACAGAGAGACAAACTAAACAGGGTTGTCACCTGTCTGCTTTATTATTTACTGTCATGATGAAGATGCTTGCACACGCAGGAGAGCTCATGTGTAAACAATGATGACCCCCTAAGGGGTTTTAGACCAGCTTCATTAAAGGTTAATTAGGTTACCAACCAAACACCTAAAACATGGCATGAGGTAAATAGACACAGCTGCCTAATGACATTTCCCTTGCCACTAACACCTAAATTATGAAACCCTGGTTTCTCCCCAAGAATGGATCACAGCAAATTAGCCGGTCAAATAGCACAGCAAGCTCAGCGCTCGCCCTTGATATCTGTGTGCAGCCTGCTGTGACAGGTTTGATTCCTGGCAGGGTCAATTCAGCCTTTCATCCTTCCGAAGTCGATAAATTCAGTACCACTCTGTAGGATAATAATGTTATTACAGCACTCTGAGACCTATGGGTGTATACTGCTATATAAAAAATACATTATTATTATTATTATTTGCAAGATGGGCATCATGATGAGCTATCAAATTAGGGGAGTAAAATCATTTCAACAGTGTAATGATGACCATGACCTGCGGGAAGTAGGTGCAATGTCTTAGTACCAGATATGACATTGGGTCTCCTGAAGTCAAGGCAAGGGGAGCCTGAAAATAACCTAATTCATACATTCATCACACAGTAGCCTCATCCCAAGGGTATTAACAAATGCATAAAGGATTTTAGTCACAACACAACATTCTCGAATAGCGCCACATTGATTAAGTTGGGCGAGAGAACTAGAGAGCTATTTCACAGAAGGAGACTGGGATACATTTAATGCATGGGGCATGCACAAGTTTAAAAGGGGTACAGAATCAGGAGTTTTAAGTAAACATATTATACAGATGGCATTACACACCATTAGCACCCAGTGTGGTGCAGCCAGCCAATCAGGTGACTAGAAATGCGGGCTGAAAGCTACAATCTCAGTCCATTTTCTAGGCCGCCTGATGGCTGGTTCCCCCCCCATCTCCCCCCTCCACCGTATGTCCCTTTTTTTGTCCATTTCCCATCCCCACTTGTTTGTTTGTTTGTGTATTTATTTATAAAGCGCACCTAACCCGGATGTATCTGGGCGCTTTACATAGTTACATAGTTTAAATACAGAGAGTACAGCAGAGCGATTGGAAATATTTACAGTAGATTACAGAATTTACAAATGTTACATACAGGTATATACAGAAAAATCAGAATAGTGCATTGATTATACATCAGAGAATTGGAGCCAAGATTTTGAGTTCTTCCTAAAGCTAAAGTAAGACGGTTCGGCTCTTAGGTCAACTGGCAGTGAGTTCCATAGTTTAGAAGCCATTACTGGAAAACTGCTTTCGCCTGCCTTTTGCAGTTTAAATCTAGGTACATTCAATCAGTATGATTGTGGTGTTCTAATAGGGCATCCTGAGGTTTTTTTGACAAATTTATCAGCAAGATATTTGGGGGCAGAGTTAGAGAGACATTTGCACATGAGAGTTAAGGCTTTCAATATAATTGTGTCTTTAACTGTGAGCCAGTTTGTACTTTGTTTTATGTCTGAGATATGCTGGGTTCTAGGAATGTTGAACACACTCCTTATAGTGTTATTCTGTAGAATTTGTAATTTGTTCACATTGTATTTACTCGAGCCTAAATATAAGGCATTGCAGTAGTCTAATTTTGATAAGATTAAGGGGGTAATTCATAGAATCCAGCGCACAAGTGGCGCACGTGGCTGGCGCACAGTGTGCGCGTGCGAATCCCTGCGCCAGCCGCGTGCGCCAAAACCCATTTCCGCGCACAGCGTATTCATGGATTCCAGCCACCAAAACCAGCCGTGGCGCGCAGTGGCGCAGCGACCTTCCAGCAGCGCCAGTTACGCCCCCAAGAACGCCTTCCGCGCAGGGAAAAGCCATCAAAATCCCCAATCCAGCGCAAAGGGCTGCGCTAACCCTGTACCAGCACGGCAAGCGGGCTACGTGTATTTCAGGGGTTCACGTGAAGTTCCTCACGCGATCGGGCCTGGGGGAGCGTGCTACGTGTATTTCAGGGGTTCGCGTGAACTTTCTCACGCGATCGGGCCTGGGGGAGCGGGCTACGTGTATTTCAGGGGTTCGCGTGAAGTTTCTCACGCGATCGGGCCTGGGGGAGCGGGCTACGTGTATTTCAGGGGTTCGCGTGAAGTTTCTCACGCGATCGGGCCTGGGGGAGCGTGCTACGTGTATTTCAGGGGTTCGCGTGAACTTTCTCACGCGATCGGGCCTGGGGGAGCGGGCTACGTGTATTTCAGGGGTTCGCGTGAACTTCCTCACGCGATCGGGCCTGGGGGAGCGGGCTACGTGTATTTCAGGGGTTCGCGTGAGAGGTCACGCGATCGGGCCTGGGGGAGCGGGCTACGTGTATTTCAGGGGTTCGCGTGAAGTTTCTCACGCGATCGGGCCTGGGGGAGCGGGCTACGTGTATTTCAGGGGTTCGCGTGAAGTTTCTCACGCGATCGGGCCTGGGGGAGCGGGCTACGTGTATTTCAGGGGTTCGCGTGAAGTTTCTCACGCGATCGGGCCTGGGGGAGCGGGCTACGTGTATTTCAGGGGTTCGCGTGAACTTTCTCACGCGATCGGGCCTGGGGGAGCGGGCTACGTGTATTTCAGGGGTTCGCGTGAAGTTTCTCACGCGATCGGGCCTGGGGGAGCGGGCTACGTGTATTTCAGGGGTTCGCGTGAACTTTCTCACGCGATCGGGCCTGGGGGAGCGTGCTACGTGTATTTTAGGGGTTCGCGTGAACTTTCTCACGCGATCGGGCCTGGGGGAGCGTGCTACGTGTATTTCAGGGGTTTGCGTGAAGTTTCTCACGCGATCGGGCCTGGAGGAGCGGGCTACGTGTATTTCAGGGGTTCGCGTGAACTTTCTCACGCGATCGGGCCTGGGGGAGCGGGGTACCACTCACCGTCTGCCTTGCGTGTAGAAGAACGCGTAGCCAACACCCGCTGTGAAGTAATAGCGTGTGAACCCCAACGAATGGAAAACACACGCACCGCACGAAAAGCACGTACAGAACATAAATGCACGCGGGATCACCAACCCTGCCAGGGCAACGCCCGTGCGCAAAAAGTCACAGACGCGCTTACGCTGCAAGGGCCTTGGGTCCAATGAAATCGCGTACGCGTGCTGACGCGCTTACGCGCTAAGGGCCTTTCCTCGATTTTCACGCTGACGTGCAGGATTTTCACGTGCCAAATCACTCCGTATCAAGCTGGCCACGCGAAAACACACGGAAGACCACGCTCCTGCCCAGAAGGCCGAATCACTGCCCCCCAGTGCACCGAGCAGCCTCCCACGTGCCATCTGCTGCTGCCTGCCTGCCTGCCTGCTGCCACCGTGCCCTGCCATTTGGTGCCTGCACATCAGCCATCTGCAGGTGTCCAGTTGCTGTGTCCACCCCTGCTGGAACAGAAGACTCCCGACTCGGATAACATCGCTCCACAGCCCAGCCCCAGGACCCAGTTGCCCACCCACTCCTGCCCCTGGGGTTGCCATGTCGGGCACATCAACATCTGGCACCAGTGGCAACCCCCAGCCAGAGGGGCAGAGGGGCACCAGCTTCACTGCCACCGAAGTTGGTGTCCTGGTGGAGCAAGTCCTGGGGCAGTATGATGCCCTCTTCGGATCGTCCCGCGCCAACAAGGAAGGACGGGACAGGATCTGGGCCGACTGTGTGGTTGCCATCAACGCGGAGGGGGTGGCAACCCGCACCATCCAGAAGGTCAAGAAGCGCTGGGAAGACTTGAGGTCCAGGACCCTCAGGAAGGCCCGGTGCCTTGTGGAGGGGGGCCGGGGCCGCATGAGTTCCATCCAGTTGAGGGTCCTGGAACGCGCACACCCAGCGCTCCACGCCCAGGTCCTTGAGAGGGAGACCCGTCTGGAGTTGAGCGGTAAGTGGCCAAGCATTGCTGTGTGAGACAGGGCATGTTGCAGTGTGCTGGTTGTCTGATACTTGCCTGCATGTGTGACATAGGCCATGTACGCATGTATGTGTGCAGGGACATCATGGGAATGCATGTGCGACCTGTAATGTGTGAACCGCACGGTTGTTGCATGTGTTTGAATGCGACATGGGGAGCCCTGTGCAGATTGCACACATGAGAGCATGGCAGTCTCTGTTCCTGGACATGGGTGGGGGTGAGGGATGGGTGCTGATGCCAGATACATATGTGGTATCCATGTCTGTGTGCCTGACCTGCGTGTCTGTGACTTGTGAGTGCCATGGATGCATGACACATGTCTGTGACAATGTACAGATTCACTGATGCAGCCTAGTCATCCTTGTATGCACTGTGATTGGGGTGTACGGGGCCAGATGGATGTGACTGAGGTGAAGTGTGTGCATGTGATAGGCATGACCCATGATGCATGTGAGTCCCATTACATTGTATGATTCGAGAGTCCATTGGACATGCATTGAAATGTCCATGGCACGCATCATGACTGTCACTGTGTGTGTTTTGCCTGGACTGACACATGTGTTGTGGTGTGACATGATGGAAGTGTACTTTGACAGTGGCACTCATCTGCTATTGCTTCCTGTCTAGGGGACCATTGTACAGTACCCTGATGCTTGTGTTCTATGTCTCCCTCTACGCAGCGGCTAGTGAAGGAGAGGGCGGAGACGGCGCTGTGGAGCAAGGCGGCGGGGATGCCCCCACGGCTGCAGCGGAAGGGGTGGGTGAGCCCCCACAGGGGCCTGCTACGGCGGTAGACGGCGAGGAGCCATCCAGGTTGGTGGTTTCCACAGAGGAGGAGGAGGCCGCCACTGAGGCGCACATGGGGCCTGGTGGGGGCATCCCTGCTGGTGCAAGTGGTGCAGTCCAGGGGCAGGGGCAGGAGGCAGCACAGGTCACCGTGGAGGGGCCTGTGCATGTCGCTGTCCCTGAACCTGTGGGTGCACCACCTTGCACCAGCAGGGATGCCCCGTCCCAGGCCCGTCCGCAGGTAGAGGGGATGTCCATGTCATCTGACTCCCCTCCACCTGCGGACGAGGGGACCCCTGGCCGTGTGGAGAAGGTCCTGATTGGGGTCGCGATGCGCACGGCTGTGATTCGTGATGCCGTGCGTGCTTTCCAGGAGGAGCACGCACGTCATCACGAAGAGCACCGTGCCGACGTGGCCCAATTGGGATCGGCCATGTTCGGGGGTTTCCTGCATGTGTCGGCCAATCTGGCGGCCCTCTCCTCCTCTGTGGAGACCATACGCCAGTCGTTCTCCTTGCCGTCTTCCAGCCCAGATGCCACCAGGGCCCCCTGTGGACCTGCCCTGACCAATGCAGCCAGCTCGGTGGGGATCCCATCCCTGCCACAGTCGGGAGTCAGAGGTCCAGCAGGGGTGGACAACACAGCAACTGGACCCCAGCAGATGGAGGATGTGACGGCATCATCGGGCAGGGCACGTGCACGACGGCGTCGGTGGTTTCCATCATCCTGGATGCCGTCGTGCTGGCAGAGGCAGTGGCGTCGGAGGCAGCAGCAGGCTCGACGTGGGAGGCATCATGGCTCGGGGCCATCAAGATCAGAGGGGCAGGCATCGGCCGGAGGGCAGGAGAACCCTGGGATGGTAGTGTCTTCCGTGTGGGAGCAGTAGGTCCAGCGGATAGGTGCGGAGCGGCAGCGGGCGGAAGAGGAGCGGCTCACCATGGTCAGGGCGGAGTTCTCCATGCGTCGGGCGTTGAGGCGGGCTGAGTGCCTCGAGGAAGCTCGCAGGGAGTTTGAGGTGAACATGGGGTTATCCCTGCGAGACCTCGGGCCAGGACAGAGTCCCGCCTCCAGGACATCGACATGGAGTTCGATGATGCCCTGGCCGGCAACATCACAGAGTGAGCCGCAGGACTTGCCCGCTGCCATTGTATATAGTTACATAGTTAGTGGTAGGTTTCCTTTTAATTATTTTTTTTTTATTTGGTTGCGATTGGACAATGCGCCACTTTTTTGTATATAGTTCAGTTTTTAGTTAGTTGACATAGTTAGGTTTCATTTGGTTGGGCTCATGGACCCGGGATTGTCTTGTAAATAGTTCTTCTATGGATTTTTTGATTTTTTGGATTTTTTTCCTTGGACATTCATCTTCTTTTTGTTGTTTTGCTTTGTGGTTTTTCTAATTTCATTTCCATTCTAGTTGATTTTCAATACATTTTTATTTTCATCCTTCAATGTGTCGTATCATCTCATTACTTTCATGCATGTCATGTTGGTTGTTTTGACATTCACTTGCAGCCATTGTGTGTGACAGACATGTGTTCATTTGCATTATTTACATTGGGTGTGTAACATGTAATTGCCTTTGATATGTGGGTGGATGTGATAGTTGGTTGGGCCTTTTGGCAGGGGAGGATGGCCATTACGGACATGATTGGGGATTGTTGGGACCCAGGTGCAGGGGGGCATGGATGGGACATGGGCGAGGGCCTGGTGGAGGGTGCCCCGCAATGCTGGGGGGTGGGGGTGGTGGGGGACATGAGTTGGACATGGGTGGGGGCCTGCTGGCAGGTGCCCCACAGTGCTGGGGGGTGGGGGTGCTGGGGGACATGAGTTGGACATGGGTGGGGGCCTGCTGGCAGGTGCCCCACAGTGCTGGGGGGTGGGGGTGGTGGGGGACATGAGTTGGACATGGGTGGGGGCCTGCTGGCAGGTGCCCCACAGTGCTGGGGGGTGGGGGTGGTGGGGGACATGAGTTGGACATGGGTGGGGGCCTGCTGGCAGGTGCCCCACAGTGCTGGGGGGTGGGGGTGGTGGGGGACATGAGTTGGACATGGGTGGGGGCCTGCTGGCAGGTGCCCCACAGTGCTGGGGGGTGGGGGTGGTGGGGGACATGAGTTGGACATGGGTGGGGGCCTGCTGGCAGGTGCCCCACAGTGCTGGGGGGTGGGGGTGGTGGGGGACATGAGTTGGACATGGGTGGGGGCCTGCTGGCAGGTGCCCCACAGTGCTGGGGGGTGCGGGTGGTGGGGGACATGAGTTGGTGTTCATTAGTTCAAGGAGACATGTGCCTTTGCTGGGGGGCATGCCCATGTTGGGTGGGCTGCCTGCGGGACATGACCAGGGATGCAGGGTAGTCCCCTGTGGTGTGGGCTGCCTGCAGGGGCCGTGGAGGGTGTACAGGGAACACCTGGGAGGACCTACACTGTCAAATCACATGTAGGACTCCCCGGCACCCCTGAAATACACGTACCCTGCTGAAATCGCGTGTAGAACTTCCCGCGCACCCCTGAAATACACGCGCCCAGGCTATTCGCGTGTAGAACTTCCCGCGCACCCCTGAAATACACGCGCCCAGGCTATTCGCGTGTAAAACTTCCCGCGCACCCCTGAAATACACGCGCCCAGGCTATTCGCGTGTAAAACTTCCCGCGCACCCCTGAAATACACGCGCCCAGGCTATTCGCGTGTAGAACTTCCCGCGCATCCCTGAAATACACGCGCCCAGGCTATTCGCGTGTAGAACTTCCCGCGCACCCCTGAAATACACGCGCTCAGGCTATTCGCGTGTAAAACTTCCCGCGCACCCCTGAAATACACGCGCCCAGGCTATTCGCGTGTAGAACTTCCCGCGCACCCCTGAAATACACGCGCCCAGGCTATTCGCGTGTAGAACTTCCCGCGCACCCCTGAAATACACGCGCCCAGGCTATTCGCGTGTAAAACTTCCCGCGCACCCCTGAAATACACGCGCCCAGGCTATTCGCGTGTAAAACTTCCCGCGCACCCCTGAAATACACGCGCCCAGGCTATTCGCACCCCTGAAATACACGTAGCACGCTCCCCCAGGCCCGATCGCGTGAGAAAGTTCACGCGAACCCCTGAAATACACGTAGCCCGCTCCCCCAGGCCCGATCGCGTGAGAAAGTTCACGCGAACCCCTGAAATACACGTAGCCCGCTCCCCCAGGCCCGATCGCGTGTGTGACTTCCCGCGAACCCCCGGAATACACGTATCCCGCTCAATCGCGTGTGTAACTTCCCACGCAACCCCGAAATACACGTGCCCCGCTCGCACAATTGCTGTATGTTGCCACTTTTGTAATGCGCAGGGACGCTACCGCCTGCCTTCGTGTGGCGGACGTGTATCGGCTTGTGCGTGTCTTTCGCTGTGCGTGGTTTTGCCCTATTCGATTCCATGAATACGTGTGGTTCGGGTGCGTGTGGGCGTTCCGTCTGCTTCCCTGCAGTACATCCCCAGTTACGCCCATGTTTTCGCGAGTTGTTCCCCATTCCGCGCGTTACGCCCCGTGTTCCGCCCACTTTCTGGTGTATGCGCCGAGGTTGTGCGCTTTCACTGTGCGCATCGCGCACGTCTTTTGGGATGTTGCAGTGACGTGTGCGCCATGCACGGGTTTGGCGCACATCCCGTGGTAAACACGCGCAGGGACTTCCATGTATCGCACGCGTGCGCGTGCGCCTGTTTTTTTCTGCTTGCGCCTGCTTGCTGCTGCTTGCGAAGATTTTCGGCGCACGTTTGTTCCATGAATCGGCCCCTAAGGCTCTAGCCAGTATGGTCAGCTGGCTGTCGAGATGAAGGGTTTACAAGCATTGAATAATTTGCAAGTGTATGCGGTGGCTGATGCAGTGGCATTAATCTGCCTCTTTAAATTTAGAGTTGAGTCGAGGTAGAAGCCTAAAGTTTTCACCTCCTTAGAAACTGTGATATTGTTACCGTCAATATTGAAAGTTGTAAACTGATTACTTAAGGTATTTAGTTTTGCTACAGAGCCGACAAGAAGAAGCTCTGTCTTCTCATCGTTCAGACAGAGGCCGCGGGTGGCCATCCAAGCATTGGATAATCAGATATATTTTATTTAGTAAGGTAGCATCAGTTAGATAATAACCAGTGATGGGAATGGGAATCTGTGTGTCGCGGTGGCTCCGGCTGCCACTGCAACCGCTTTCCAGGAAGAAGGGGCTACATACAGAGCCCCGCCCTCGATTTACATGGTGGCCATCTTAAGACAGCATTTTCAGTCATTGAACGGGACATGCGAAGTGTCCCATTCAATGACTGAAAATACTTTTTTAAAAGCACCTGAGTTACCGCTTTGGTAACCCGGGATGCTAATAGTCTTAAGCCCCCATTCCAAGTGCTGGAACAAGGGGTAATGGCCTGGAGCCCTCGTTAATTGCCCTTGCTACACTTGAGTTTGTTCACTTGGGTTACCGGGCCATTAACCCCCATTCCAGCCATTGGAGATGGGGCTTAACACCATAATAGCACTAAGCAAATGGGACCCACAAAGGTCAGGCAGGTGCATGACAGAATGTGCCCAACCAGGAAAGACACTACATATTTGGTGGGGTTGCCTGCACTTATGTAACGTCTTGCTTAAGACAAGATCAAGGATTAACACTACAGCAGGGGAATCAATACCAGAGGGCACCATATTCCTATTACTTGGGTGGCAAGGAGTGGAAGAGGGAGAGATAGAAGGCAGAAATCTAACTTATTTAGGTGCTAGTAGCGGCTAAAAGGGGCCTTGCCATAAATTGAACAAAATGGGAAGCACCATCAGATATACAATAATACCACAAATTTAAATTTGACCTCCTATCCGTATTATCCAATTTCACCATATGTGATGATGGGTGTTCTAACTTTGTCCACTACTTTGCCAGACAGGACGTTAATTATTAACCTTTACGACCCCCATGGCGGTCTTATGACTAAATCTATCCAAGAGACTTTGGAACTTTCTCTTTGTAAGTGGCTTGAAACATTTCCGACTGGCCGTATAGTGTTTTCTGGTGATTTCAACAAAAGAGACTTACACTTAGCAACCTTGTCTGGCCTACCAGGTTCTAGCTCCTGGTACAAATTAATAGACCATTTTGATTTGCTATTTTTTGATTTTTCCTTTTCTGGCTCACAACTGCGTGATTACACCTGCTCAAACGTTATTGTTAGATTACATATCGATTTTGTCATGATGCAATCAGCCACAAAGCTTAGCTGCGGCTCGATTGTGGTATCACACAATAAACTGAGTGACCACGTGGCCCTTGGCTGGACCATGGACGTGTTTTGCCAGACTAAACAAAATATTAGAAAATTGGAGTTGAGTTCGAACTTTCAAGGCAATCGGCTACACTGGTCAGCCAAGAATATGCAACGTATAAAAAACGTCTTACCTGGAAACCAGTTCCTGGTGGAAGCTTTGAGTTTGGCCAATTGGGATCTTGGCAAAATGCTCTTTACCATAATGCTACCTTTATCCACTAAGATTGGGAAATAGTTGCAATAAATATTCCAAACATGGTGCTCCCTTTAATTCTATTATAGATGGCAAGAAACACTTGTTTCGAAAGGAACACACTGTTGTCAGAGCCAATTTCGGGCTAAACCAACAGGAAAAACAGAAAGCTCTTAAAATACTGATCTCTAAATACAGAAATTGGCTCAGACTGCATAAGCTTTCCACTAGAAACTCAAATTGGTTGAGATTGTTTCAATGGTTAAAGACGAACAACGCAAGTCATTTTTGGACCAGATATAACGACTGTCATAAAGCATTGTCCCCTTGTGAATTAAATCCAATATCCCAAGAGGTTTGGGCAACACACATTCAGGAACTTTATTCTACTGCGGACAAACCTGCTTGCGACACTTTAAACGTTGTATATAGTTTTTCCACTACTAAAAGCTCTATGCCACATTGTTTTTCCAATTCAGATTTTCAGGAAGAAAATCTTGTCAGACTTATGGGTGAAATCAAAGCCCCCCGTGCACTTGACCCGGATAGTGTGCCAAATATAGTCTTTAAAGATCTACCTGAATTATGGGCAAAGGTACTGTGAGCTATCTTTTTACATTTAGAACACACTGGTAGCAATCTGGAGAGCTGGAAAAGGTCCACACTGGTCCCAATATTCAAAAAAGGCAACCAACTGGAGCCATCTAACTATCGTCTATTTGCAATGATGGACTCCAATCAAAAGATATTTGCCAACATCATCTTAGACAAATTTACATTCTGGCTTGAGGATAGAAAACTCCTTAGTATTTTCCAAATTGGGATCAGAAAATCTTTCGGCACAATCACTAGCATTAGTGCATTTCAATTCCTCAATGCAGAATATGCATCTAAGAAGAGCCTACATTTATTCTGCGGTTTTGTGGACTTCACTAAGGCCTTCAACTTAGTTTGAAGACATAAACTATGGGCCAAGCTGAAAGAATGGGGGATTGACTCAACTCTCCTATACTACATCCAGCAATTATATTCTAATAACTCCATATCCATTCGGCTTATCACAGAAGAGCATTATTCTCACTTTTTCCACACTAACCGGGTCCTGTAGCAGGGATGCATGTTGGGTCCTATTCTGTACAATCCCTAAGCTGCAGATTTAAAGTAAAACCTGTATCAGGCTTGTAATTCTCCTCCGAAGATAACTGGCATAAAGGCCATTAGCTTGTTGTACGCTGATGATATGATCATTTTGAATCGTACTGCGATCGGCTTGCAACACTTGCTCGTTGTTTTAGGAGAGTATACAAAAGTAAATGAAATGATAATAAATACATCAAAAATGAAGACTATGCATCTTGGGGAGTCCCCTTCACAGGTAAACACTTTAAATGGAGCATTCATAAAACCGTGTTGGAGGATACACAGGAGATGACTTATCTGGGCTTTCCGACAGAAACCATTTTCTACTTACTATGAGTTTCTTATAATTGAAAAAACTTGGAAAAAGTGTCTCATGGTAAAAAATGATGTTGAGAATCACATAGCATTGAGGGATTTGTAGAGATCTATAGAACAAGCATTATTCCCTCAATTCTATACTCATTGGAAGTACTCTGCGGTTCCTATGTAGGGTGGCTAGAAAAACTTGAGGCAAGATTGCTACACTCCACAAGCCCCAAAGCAGTACCAGTTGATGCATTGAGGCTTAAATATGGTCTGTCTTCACTTCATTCATTGTTGTTAACTCAGAGAGTTTTACTCTTCGCTACACTATGAAAATCTGACCGAAGTTCTAATGTGCTGCTACAACTCTTGGGTGAACGACTAGATGTCGAGGGAAACAACTCCTTCATAGAGGTCTTAAAAACCTTTACTGTAAACCATATAACTACCTTGGGTCTTGAACCCACTATTCTTGACGAGAGTCCAGATTATGAAAAAATAATTAAACGTAGAACCCAGCAATGGGATCTTGCTTCAAATGTCAAAACACGACATGTCCTCAAAAGATACAGACAATTTTCTTACAAGAGCTTTTTGGGGGAACAAATTGGGTAGTTACTTAAGCAAAGCCTGCGGTATCGAACTGAAGCATTTCATTTTGTATCTACGACTTAACATCTTGCCTACTAAAGAGTATTTAAGCACATGACATGCGTTACCCCCACAGGATCTCCTTTGTAGGCTTTGTCAATTAGACACTCAAACAAGTCGAGATGTGCTTACTGTTTGCCCTGCTTTGTTATAGTACCACTTGGGAGGATTAGGGGGGGAGTTAGGTAGCTGTGTCAATAACATCCGTAAAGACCAATTATGGTCAACAGGGAGGATGGGTCAGTGGCAAAGTGCTTGCCTTGGAAGTAAGACGACATGGACCAACACAGGTTCGATCCTCAGGTCCACGCTTAGAAACCTATGAGTATTAAGCGTGTTATAAATAACCTATCACATCATAACACTGTTTGGAGCTCAATCAATAGTGATTACTGCTGTCACATTCTTAATATGGAACATAATGTTAAAGAAAATTAAGGCTATATGATACTTGCATTCTGTGAATACATTTATGATGAATGAATTTCTTTAATTATTTTTATGAAAATTGTTCTTAATTTTAAAATGTTGTGTCTATTGTGATAAAGATTTGTGCTTAAGGATTTGCAACTAAACGAAATGCACACAAAAAACAATGGTACCAATGGAGGGGACATTATGAGTCTGGAAATAATCACTGCTGTCCTCAACAAATAATTGCCTTATCTTAAATAACCAAGTCACTGTGAATATTAGGTTTACTAACGACAACTGCATTAAGAGAATTGACTATAATCTTTACAGATGTTTTAATGTGATGAGCATCTGTGGAAAAGGAAGTAGAGTTGATTATGTTTTATACTGAGAATACATTAAATTGCATTATTACCGGGATTTTAATCAACAGGTCAATGATCGATTTTTAAGAGTATAGGATATACCGCAATTGTATTCGTGATAGCAATAAGTATGAGGAACAAAAGAATAATAAAGAACTCCCGGTACAAAAAAGATACAGGATAGTGAGGTTCCGGGGTACTTTTCAGTTGTATGTCTCTGGCTGTTTTCGACAGTTGGTTGTACATGCTTTGGATCTTTGCAAGGTTGAAAGTCAATAGGAGCTGTTCCCAGTGTCCAGTGGCACAACAACGGTTACAGGGCAGTGCAGAGGATATTCAATCAATGTGGACTGCTGTAGAGCCACAGGTACAGCGGCTGTGCCAGCGAAGAGATGAGCAACTGGATCTGATCATGGTGCAGCTGTCCAGATCACTGATGATATTGGTCCAGTTCTGAGAGGTAAAGAAAGTGTCACTGGAGGTAATTCAGGTAAGAAAAGATCCTTGTGGATTTCAACCTGATTGTGCCCACTAGGTTGTGGGAAATGTTTGGCCAGTATTCTGTTCCCTATGATCAGTATATATTTTTTTATCTGCACATATCAGACACAGCTTCATTGACATCATGTTGAAAGTGCAGGGCTAGGAAGGGCGTTCGCAAAATCAGCTTCCAATCACACATGTGCACCAATGCAAACACTTGGGTGCCAACCAATCACTGGGGTCTGATGCATTTTACCTTCAGTCTTCTTTCAGGGCTTTTTCTTAAGGTGTGATTTGAAGAATGAATACAGATACCATGCACCACAAAGGTATATAGAGTTCGGGTTCTGGCAATTGTAATCTTCGGCCTTTGAATCAGGCAGTAGCCATGACGGTATAGTGTAACATCTTTATTCCAATCATACTCTTATATCAAATATTTGGGTGTTAGACTCAGTTCTGAATGTAAACAAGGCCCTTCGGTAGGTACGCTCCTACCCCATTATGATTGAATAATCCTTTGACTGGGTGAACTGGTCTGCGATAACTGAATTTCAGGTGGTCCAAAGTCCCACAAACCATTGCAATATTCCTGAGGATCATCCAGAAATGTTTATGGGTGATCCGAGAGCAAATGTTGGGACCTTGAAAGGGAGGGCAGGGCACTGCCTTCTCTCACGGGGCTCTGTCAAATGGCCAGTGCAGTAATGAGGTGTGCAGGTCTCCTCATGTCAGTAAGGCATGTCAAATATGTTATGTTCTCCTTTTTTTAATGATTCTGTGCAGAAATAGAAAATATGATTTAATCTTAAGGGGGTTTCTTTTGGGGGCTGGATGTCCTGAGGTGCAGAAGGTGGAATACGGTTATTTTGAGGTAGGCAGTGTTTGGTTCTTCCCTCCAAAAGTGAACCCCAAAACGTTACTTATTACCCAATGTTTGCATCAATAATTCGGGCATTTTTGCAGGGCAGTGTTGGGGGTTCAACACAGCACAATAACTGGTACAGCAAGATGTGTTAGTCGAATCACATATGGTTTAAGATCCTTTGAACACCATCATCTTGAGATGCCTATGGCATGTAAGGGGCACACTGGATATTCGCATTCTGATGAGAAGTAATATGACGGTGAAAACAATTAACTATCCATGAAAAACCACAACACACAGGCCCTCAAATTGGAAGTACAGTGTGGGACCTTCACCCTCACAGTGCACAGCACACCATCCCTATAATATGCACACTGGATGCTAATTTCATCTGATATTATGCACAGTTTATAAACATTAGAACAATCCCAAATTCCCCTTAGAATTCACATGACTATTCCCTACCCTTAATGGTAAGGTGTAGCCCATACAGGCTAATAATAACCTCCTGTCTCGTTTTGTATTAACTCCCTAAATAGTCATAATCCCTTAAAGGTATTCTAGTCTGTTTACAACTTGAGGATAAACTGTGTTAGGTATATTCTAAAATGTCTTGGAGCTCAGGCAAGTGTATAGCATTATTTTCCAAGAACAGTCCATGCCTTTTCCCTATCTTTGAGCTAGCAGCAGATAAATGGTGCAGTTTGATCTCTGGCCCATTCATTCAATTGTGACCTAACTGCCCCAGTCTCTACATTACATGCATTAGTTATGATAATTAACAGCTGGCTAAACAAAATAGGAAATCAAAGCTTACTGTCAGGATTCAAAATCAAAGAAGAGAAAACTAAAACAATGAAATAAAAAAGATGACAGTATCAGAACCAACTAAGGTTTAAGTAAGAAAACAATCACATTGTATGACATTAACAACGGTCTCAAAAAGAAGGGAGAGGCCTTTACAATGCAAGGCTGTATTGTAAAATTACGTATTACAAAGATTGTTTTTCCTTTTTCAGTCTTACCAAGTTTATATTTGGTTATGAACGAGCCTTAAAGTGCTTGAATAAAAGGACGCATCATTCATTGCAAGAAATGGTTTGATTTGACTCAAGCAATTGGAACCCCCATAAATATGAAATGAAAGTTGTATTGAGGTGAGTTGGCAAATGTCTGATTTGACTTTTACCTTGCTGAAATCAGTCCGATAGTTTTGAAGCCAATAGGTCACAATTTTTTTACTTTGAATAATAGACATATTAATTTGAAACAGCTAGATTCTTTTAGCCATAGGAAACTATTGGCTCAAGCTTTGTCAAGTCGGCTCAACCAAACAAGAGAAGCTGAAAGCAGAACAAATACCTATAACAAACAATATACTCAAATTAATTGTGACGTGACAGACACAAGGCAACTTGCTGACTGAGCACTGTCTCAGTTGGGTTCATTATGTGTTGGTGTTGTAGTAACAATAATGAATTCCATCACTGAGCCTGTTCTAGTAAGTAAAGGAATTACTGCCACTTTCTTACAGTAACACAAGTTCCAAGTTTGGTGTTAAAGAGGAGGAGATTTGTGATCAAGTGCTGGAGGTCGATCCTCCACTTTAATGCCAGAAAGCGGGGGAATAACCACAGGCACAATGATCACAATAGTATTTAATCCAAAGGGGCCTACGGTCTCTGAAAATTGGGGCTTACATCAATGGTGCTGCACTTATAATATGATGGTCATTTTGCCAACCCAAGTAGTAATAGCAATAAAAATGTCTGACACTATGCTCACTGGGAATATCACCAAACTCACCATGAACCCCAATAAACCACACTCAGCATTCTGTTTTCTTTCTTTTGAAATAAATTAAACCAAAAGTAAATTCCTAAATAAAAGAATCTAATTACAAATATATAGTGCAGTTTTTAAATTACATGGCGATTTTGAGAAAGGATAGCTTTGGATGAAGCACCTGAGGCCTTTAGGTCTCTCTCTTTTCTCTTTGCAACAGAAGGGCAGAAGGCTGTACATGATGGGCCTTTGGCATTATTTTCTTAGCCACCAGTATCTCAGAATTCTGTATTACCATAATGTTTTATTCAAGCGGAGTCAAACTGTCACATGCTCATCTATATGAGTAGCTCAAATTTCACTTTGAAGGTTTCAAACTATTTTGAGCTTCAGCTTCAATAGGTTTGAATTGTTCATGCAGATCTGTCCATGCAGATCTGCACTCCCAGTGTTTAGATAAGCTTCAATCGGTTCCCCTCTCCCTAGCTGATATACTACAAAATTAGTTGCAAAATGACCATGATCAATTAGCATATTTATATACAGAATGATCCCCTGCAACCAGGATCACGGTGCATCACCTGGTACAACCAGCCCTTAAAGGCATTTCATCTTTACTGAATATTCATCTTTACTGCTTGAGTTACTCAGTGAAAAATATGAATCTTTTTAGGCACAGTCGACAAACTATTCAGAATGTGCATTCAGCAATTTTCTATATTAGAGATTAAACAGAAAAGATATATACATTTGGGAATCCTAGGCATTTCCAGAAACTTAAAATGAAAGCCTTCCAAATCAGCATTGTTGACATTCCTATTCTATGCAATCACACTCATATATAGAATAATGATCAAATGCACCTCTTCCTTCTCTATTCACAATGATCTAGGAAACAATGTTGAGCAGCAAGATTAGGTGTTTTAATATTATTCTCAGAATTCACAATAATGGTCATCCTTTTGGCAAACCTTTTGATATGTCATTGTCCAATTTCATAAAAACAATCAATTTCTGATAAAAAAAAAAACTAACAAACATATACCTTATTAGTATAAACATTTTATGGCTAAAAGGATTTGCACATACAAGGAAAATAATATTAAAAACTCTGCTAGTATTCGACCATGTAGCTAAGAAACTAAAAATGTTAGAATTGAGATCAACAACAAGCCATTGACTGCAAATGCTTTAGTACAGCTGTACAGCAAACCTAATAAAACAAACTCCTTCAAAACTAACATAAGCAAATAATTTCTATACATTTTCACAGCGAGCAACGTTACCCCATATAATGTCACCATTTCGGAAGATGTTTGATTTTTGGGATACACAATTTCATAAACCTTCCGGAATATGCAGAACTTCCACTTACATACTCTGTATCTACTTTTTGTCACTTTTTCACGCCTTGAAACACTTGTGTATAGGTGCATTATAAATGCCATATCATATCATATCACTTACATCATGAACACAAATCATTCCCTCCTTTAATCTGTATGGCTACTACAATAGCACATCTGCTTATTCTGTGGAAACGGAAAAAATAGCAAAGTCCAAAAATGTTTAATGTATGGATTGAAAGTTTCAGGAAAGCATCAATAATGCAAAGATGCATCTATAATACACAAATAGACATGAAATCATGAGCCAAGTCTCAGGCTATGTGGAAATAATTGAACACATTGTTTGATATTCACAGTGGTCCAGAAAAATATTAAACAGGTAAAAATGGAATTAGCATGGATACAATAAATAAATAAACACCTACGTAAATAAATGCTACAGGAAAGTATTAAGTGACATTAAACATTGTCTGAAAATGCACTAAAACGTCTAGCTAACCATAATCTCTTCCAAAAGATATACTGTACTTTTATTAAATCACTTCTACAAGTTTATTTATACCTTTGAAGAAAAAGGTCTGTAGTGCGTGATCGAAGGATTGTCCATAACCGCAAGGTTCAATGAAGACGAGCATTTGATATACAAATTGCAAAGCTGCATAGTGAAATCTGTTGACAATTAATTCTCAGGAAACAAAAATGGCTGATCTGGGTTTAGCGGTCATGGTTGGGAGCTTTTTTTTAAAATATCTTTATTAGATTTTCAGCAATTCATAACAACATCACATAGATTTATTTATTTTATTTTTATTTATTACATTTGGATACACGGCCAAACCCTTGGGTATCACGGCGTAAGTTACAAATATCTTTGTTAGCAAGTTGAGGTTACATACATCTTTGTTGATAGTTGGGAAACATGTCTTAGTTATAGTGACAGGGTTACATACATTTTAGTAGAGCAGTATAGCAGGTATATGATCTAATAAATGCCATAACAATGTTCTAGTTTTGCTAGAATTTGCCGTCTGGGGCAAGAGGTATATGAAAGAATATTAGTACTTGTTGAACAACCAGGTTTTGAGTTGTTTTTTTTAAACTTGGGTAGCAATGTTTCATTGGATAGGTGGGGTGGGAGAGAGTTCCAGATGCAGGGTGCTGCGATGGTGAAGCTAGAATTACCTGTTCTTGTGGTGGTTAAGCTGGGAATGTGCTGTTGGATATTAGCGTTGGATCTAAGGGATCTCAATGAGGTTTTTCATGCAATGCAATTGTTGTGGTAGGTAGGGGCTGTGTCTGACACGCATTTGTGTGTGAAGGTGATTGTTTTATGGAGGATTCTGGCCTGTACTGGGAGCTAGTGTGCCTCTCTTCTGTGTTGTGAGATGTGTTCTCTTCTTTTGATACCCAGCTCTGCTCTGAGGGCTTTGTTTTGTAGGAGCTGGAGTTTGGTTAAGTTAGTTTTAGAGATGCCTAGCAGTAGGATGTTACAGTAATCTATTTTAGTTATGATGAGGGCTCTAGCAAGTGTCAAGCAATTGTTAGGAGATAGGAGAGGCCTGCTGAGTGTGATGAGTTTAGCGGTGTAGGCTGTTAAAGAGGTGAGGGCGCTAATATGGTTGTTCATGGTGAGATTTGAGTCGAGGTATACAACCAGAGTTTTTACTTTGTGGGAGATGTTGATGCATGTGCCGTCAATCGTTATGGAAGAGTAGTCTGGGTGGAGTTTGCTGAGTTTGTTGGGGGAGCCAACTATAAGGATCTCAGTTTTGTGTCCATTGAGGCAAAGGCTGTTGTAAATTGTGTTAATGGTGGCTGTGTCTTGGTCCAGGTTGCCTGTGATGGGGAGGAGGATCTGTGTGTCATCCGCGAAGTCTGTCTAGATTACTCCCATGGCGTCTAATGCTGCGAAGAGTAACTTGGTGTAGGCGTTGTATAGGGTGGGGTAGAGGCATGATCCTTGTGGTACACCTAGTGGTACAGGGATGGGATCTGCTGCAACTTCTCCTATGAATACTCTTGAAGTGCGGTCAGAAAGGAAGGATTTTATCCATGCGGTCGCCTTGTGGGAGAAGTGAAAGTTGGTGGATAGAGTTTGGCAGAGTTTGTCGTGGTCGACCAAGTCGAAGGCCGCAGTTAGGTTTAGGAGTAGGAGGATACATAGTTTGCTGGAGTCCCTAATGGCATCCATCTGGTTTTTGAGGTCTAGAAGGGCTGTCTCTGTACTGTGGTTGGGGCGGAAGCTTGATTGTCTTTCCCCTAGCAAGTGATTCTGTTCAAGGTGGCGTTGTACTTGGGTGTAAGCTATTTTGTCAATGATTTTTAAAAGGAAAGGTACTGTTGTTATGGGCCTATAGGTAGTAGGGACCGTGGGGTCTAGGGAAGATTTTTTCAGTAGTGGTGTGTGTTTATTGGAGGCTGGTATTTCGCTGGAAGTGAAGGATTCATTCACAAAGTGGGTGATGGTGGGAGCTAATATGGTGGCACATTCTTTGACTACCTTGGCTGGGGTGCTGTCACCTTTGCATTTCGAGGGCTTGAGGGATGCTATAGTTTTAAGGACTTGTTCAGGGGTGGCTTGTGTAAAGTGGAATTCTGGTACATCAGGGCTGATGGATGTAGTCGAAGGGTGGGGGGCGTGGTGGTAAGATCTAGTAGGTTTTTTTGTGGCTATTTTGTTTTGGAGAGTGGTCACTTTAAAGGATAAGGCATCCTGAATGGTGTTGCACCAATCTTTACTTGGAGCTAGGGTGTTGGAGGGGAGTATGGGCGTTTCTAGTTCTTTGATAATAGTAAATAATTCTTTAGTGTTGGAGGCTGTGGCTGCTATGCGATCATTAAGTGATTCAGCTTTGTGGGACAGTACACTAGATTTGTAGGCTTTGGTTAGTTTTTGTAATTTGGTTTGTAATTCGGGTGAGTTGTTTTTTGTAAGTCGGGTGAGTTGTTTTTTCTAATTAGGTGCTCTAAAGCTCTTTTTTCTCTTCTGAGTTCTATGAATTCATTATTAAACCAAGGGGCGATGCGTTTAGTTTTGGGAACTTTGGCTTTGAGCGGTGCTACTTCATCAACCGCCGATTTTAAGCATTGGTGATAGTGTTTAGCAATGTTGTCTGGGGTGGTATTGGCCTGGGGTTTGGAGTTAAGTAGTTTGTTAAGTACTGGGTATAGATTTTCCAAGGTGAGTTTACGCATATTTCTGACTTGTATAGGTGGTAGTTTGCAACTTGCAGATTTATGGTCAGTATCTATCTTTATTGTGAATTTAATTAAGTAGTGGTCAGTCCATTGTAATTGAAGGATGTCTAGTATGGTTACTGTGGTATTGAGAGTGAGTATCCATTCTAGGATTCTTCCTTTGGAGTGATCCAAGAGATCCAATAAAATATTGCAATAAGCATTCAATGACCAAGGTTTCTGAACATCTCACAGGCTGGGAGCTTTGTTAACACAAAGTCATACATTTTACTATTGTGAGGTATTGATCACATAGTTCTAAGATCGTCCATGCTAATTGGATTCTTTGCTGAATTGGGAGCATGAAAGTTCTCTGCTCTCACCATAAAATAGTGCATGGTTTTACCCACCCATTTAGTCTTTATTCAATTCTTGACCTTTAAGTGTCACAGGCCATGCCCTTGGCAAGGGTTTGAACGACAAAGATGGAGACCATTCCAACAACAAACCATTGGCAGGCTTTCTTCAGTCCTGTTCCACTACCTTGTAATCTAGTAGGAGAGAATTGGGCACTTGTCGGCCCAATGGTGCTAAAACCAGAAAGCAACATCAGAACAATGCCAAGCACCAGGATCCCCAATGATCCCCTGGGAACTTGAATCTCTGAAAAGTAATTTTGAAGATCAACCTAGATAAAGCTACATCCCATGTTGGTCCACGCTTGGAATTCTGGATTTTTATAGGCACATTACTTGTTCCTGTTTGATTCTCATCCTGATTAACTCCACATCCTCTAGTTGTCCAGCATTTTGACTCATTTGGTTCATGAATACCTCTACTCATCCCTTACCATGTTGCTAGACTTGAGATACTTAGAAAGGAGAAAAGGTGCCTTATTTAAATAAACCTCCCTGTTGTTAACTCCCCTATCACTCTCTTGTTGTTAGCTCCTTGCTTCCTTGTATCTCTGCTTCCCTCGCCGTTTCTTTTCCGCTATGCTTCTTCATTCTCAAGGTTGAATCCTCTCCGACCTTTGGAATATATAATTCCAAAGGCTTTGCAGTCTCTCTCCTTTCTTTGGGTCTGCTCCTGCACAGTGAATTCTAATACTCAGTAGTCTCTTAGCTCATCCCATTCTCTGGGTCTGATCTCTGCCAGTGATTTGAGATAAAGCCCTTAGCAGATTGTTGGTGTTTTAGTCTCCTTCTCTGACTTTTGTCTGAGGTAGCACCTGAGTGATAGCACAATGTAGCCTATTTGCTTTCTCTTAGTCTGATTTCTGCCACTGTCTGAAGCATAGCACACCACAGGCTTTTCCTTTACTCTTCTAGTTCACTTGGTATGGGCTTTACTCATGTCTGGGATAAAGCCTTCACAGGCTTTGGGGTGGCTTTGTTCTTGAATGTAAGGCCTGCCATGTTCTGGGATATAGACTTACATGCAGTAGCACTTTCACCTGCCAGATTTCCCTTCAGTTTTCTACAGGTGATCCTGTGAGTCTATAAGGGTTTCATTTGGATTCTGATTCTCTACTCTTAGAATGTCATTTAGGTTAATTAGAAACTCTTAAGTGGTTACCAAAGCCTTAAAAGGTTGAACCATAATTTTGAAGTCAGGTGAATGTGTCTTCATCTCCACATGGCAGTAGTGTGGGTGCCACAGTCCCTAATTCGGACATGGTTTTGGTTCCTCATGATCTAGTGTGTTGTGAGCATAATTATGGTGAAATGCGCTATACAAATGACGCAATGAATGAATGAATCAATTTATGCCCAGGGTAGTGTTTTTCATTCCTTCTAGGGAGTCGGAGGGTGAGTGTGTATGCCAGCTTTTCTCCTGATAAGGGCACACCATTTATGTGCCTGTTCCCTGGTAGGTTCTCTCTCCTCGGCTCACATTTGAGTCTTGTCTGTTATGATGCTTTCTTAATGAAATATTGCTGATTCTCGGGAGGATAGCTCAGTGGCAACTTGTTCGCCTTGGGAGCAAGACGACACAGAGCAACACAAGTGTGATCCCCGGGTCTACGCTTAGAAACCTCTGGGTATTAAGCCCGTTATAAATAACCTATCATATCATATCATATCATACCTTTCTCTAAGAGGGACCTTGATGCCCAATTGTGATGAATGGTTGGGGTCCAACCAGAAAGCACTGTAGTTTTAGTATACATCAGAATGTCGGAATGTCGGAATGTCTGAATATGGATGGAGAGATGCTTCTGTACCCTTGGCAATATGCCTTGGGGGCAAGGGGATTGTATGAACAGGGTGACTGTGCTGACATATTGAAAGTGAGATGGGTGGCTGCAGTGTGACCCTCTTCAAGAGCTGTCTTGGCTTAAACAGTGGTTTATCTTCTTTGGTCTCTCTCAGCACAAAAAGAGGTGTGTCCCTCTAAGCACTGACTTAAAAAAACAGGACGCCCTGAGACACATGTATTGGCTTTGATTGTTAGAGCAGCATGTGTGCACATATCACGGTTTAGATTTGAGGAATAGGCTGCAATAAACACAATTTTATATTTGGCTTGATTTGCATCAACTTGCTTGATTAATTCCACAGAACACTTGTAAACCTAGGGAGAGACATTTTGACACTCGAAAGAAGTTATGCAAAGGTCCTCATTAAGATTATGAGTTTGGTGGTAATGTGGTGGCTTTTGTGCAGAATTACTGCCAAACTCGGTTCCTGTTTCTGCCACTGGGTCCAGTGAATTCACTGCAGGATTATAACTGCTGAACCCATATGCATGCATACATTCCTGCTGGCCCAATACCCCTTACCCGAAATAATTGGCTCACACATAGTTTGTCAAGTGTTGGCAATAAAAGGCAGTGGTTTTTATTGTACAGATATGGTTATGGAGATAACAAAAATCACATGTCATGATGGTAACATACTTTTGGGCATCGGGTCTTGGGGTTATCCTCCTCTGGCCCGTGCCCGCCTTCTCTTGTCCCACGACTTGTTGTGGGCACCGTACAGTGCCCTGCACTTCTTTTCCTTTGTTCTTCTCCCTTGTTTGTAGGGTGGGAGGGTTTTGTGGTAAAGAAGCAAAGTTATGGAAGGCACTGAGTAAACAATGCACCTCCTAGTGTGTTTGAGTCCCCGTTCAGGGTCCACAAACTGTTTGTGTTTTCTCAGAGCATGCCGCACTGTATTTATAAGACCCAGGGAAGTCCTGGGTCTTTGATATGTATAGTAGTGGGGGTGTTATGTTTCAGCCCCCGGCCGGATAATCGACTATCTGGCCCCCTGGGAGGGCAGGTCTTTGAACCTGAGCCCTGCCTGCCTGTTGGTTTCCTTAGGTGCTTAGCACCTTGCTGCATGGAGTAAGGGTGAGGTGATTGCTCACACCTCTCCCTTCCTCGGTATTGTGTTGCACAGACTGCGTGTCTCCCCAGCTTGGGGGAACAAGAGGGGCAGACAAGAGGGAGCGGCTGTGTTGCCCCTCTCCTGGCCTGCTGATGGTAACAGCAGTTACCCTGCCTCGCTTTGGGCAGCGCTACAGCATTGCCCATAACTGCTGAACCCATATGCATGCATACATTCTTGCCACCCCAATACCCCTTACCTGAAATAATTGGCTCACACATAGTTTGTCAAGTGTTGGCAATAAAAGGCTGTGGTTTTTATTGAACAGATATGGTTATGGAGATAAAAATAATCACATATCATGATGGTAACATACTTTTGGGCACCGGGTCTTGGGGTTATCCCCCTCTGGCCCGTGCCGCCACACATGGGCAGGTTGCCGGCTGACCGCGTTCCCCCAAAAGTATCTCTTAATGGCAGCCTCTGGAGGCTAGGATTGCTGTAATTTCTCTAAAGAAATGTTCCATGCCTTGGTTTGATATTTGGGTGCCGTCTTTGTGAAAAAGATCCGGGTCACCCAGTGTAATGGCTGGGTGCTTTATGAAGCCCAGTCCTCTTGCTGTGCAACATTTTTCTAACCCCCTGTTGAGCTTTCTCCTAGAAATGTCTACAGATTTGTAGCATTTGGCCCCTAGCCATTTCTTCCTGGATAGGATGGCTGAGAAGTATATTTCTGTTCCCTTCCAATTGTGTGAAATGCCTGCTAGGGAGGCGCACATGTCTTCAAATACATTTTTCCTTCCAATGGAAACTAGGTCATTGCCCCCTAAATGTATGACCAGAAATTCTGGCGGGTCTCTGTATGCGACCAGCTCTGCTAATGTTTCGTGGATTTCCGCCCATCGTAGGCCTCGGTAACCCCACCATGAGGAAATGGTGTTTCTGAAGGGTGGCCTTTCTTTGGTCTCTTCTGCCCATCGGACCGTCCTGAAGATAAAAGAGTGGCCGACTATCCATGCTGATTGGAGAGAGTTCCTCCCTTCGTCTGGTGTTTCTGTATGAAGGGGGGCAGAAAGAAAAATGAGGACGGCTGGCTAGATCAGCTGTAGTCTAATGTATCTTTTGTAACAATCTGATTTCCAACCCCCTAAGTTTTAAGTTGTTGAGGAGCTAAACCCCCTTGCCATGCTGAGGTGGCGGCACCTATTCTGAAAGAGTGGGTGCCGAAGTTTTTGGGATCCCACCCTGCATTGCTGATTGCTTTCATCAGCACCCTTTTGAACTGGTAGCGGCTTAGTGCCGATGAATCCTTATGGATTAGAAACCTCCCCCCAACCTTGGCTCTCTGTGTTTGGTAAAGGCTGGTGATGCATACAGGGCAGTTTGCTGCCTCATCAATGCAACAAATGTTGATGGTTCTTTTGGCCCCGGTTTTGGATTGTTGGATTTCTATGCTGACGCTCTCCTGTCAGACCCTGACTTCCATGACCCCCAGGCCGTTGTTGGCCTTGGTGCTGGATGCAATGAGTTCTCCCACAAGGAAAGCCCCAAAATATGCCAGAAAGAAGGCTGTTCTGAACAGTAAGATCTCGTATGGATGCCAGCATATGGCTTCTAGCTGTTTTGTGATTTGTACCAGTTTAGTGAAATCCAGGGGGCGGAGGGTGTCTACCTGTGGCCCCTCTATTCTGCCCCAGCCTTTTTTTTTTTTTTTTTCTTTATTTATTTGTATTTGACTCTCCTAACAAGTAGGAGAATCTTTACAAAAGGAAGAAGAATACAATCACATTACATAAAGTACCTACAAACATGGAACATTACAATATATAATCATAAAAAAGAAATAGAAAGTGACCATCCTTCAAGTAAAATTACAGACCAAGAATTCCTATGACATATTGCTAAAGGAAAAGAGAGAAAAGGAAAAAAAGGAAATAAACGATAAAAATATCTACTCATTAAAATATCTACTCATTAAAATGGGCGTGCATCATCAATCTTATACAGATTTGCAAAGGATAGAGGAAAGGGAAAGAATAATTCATGACGTATTCATGTAACAGTCTTTTTCCAATTCTCTTGCAATTACATTACATAGTTTGGTTAGAGCAAATATGAGCGGTTTATGGTTGCCTTGCATCATTCTAGCCCAAAGGAAAGGAAGGCAATCAGTAAAGTTAATATTTACAAATTCAGTTAGTAAAATCGTTCTTTGATTCTTAAAATGGGGACAATATAAAACCAGGTGTTTTAATGTTTCAATGGTTGCGGTGCACATAGGAAATCTGCAGTGAGGACTCGATGCATACAACTTATGACCAACCCATTTTACTACTCTTTCTTTGGTATGGAACAAATTAAATTTAAACCAAAGGAACAGCTTCCGAGTAGAGTTACAGGGAAAAAGCACAATGTAATTGTATCTAGGGATACGTTTGCGTGTAAATAAGTGATATTCTTTGTAAAGTTTGTATGATCTCATTCTATCGAGGGTGGTACACCAATCGAGTTCGAACAGTTTTTTTTTGGCATATCCTGGTCTGTAGTGAACATCATCCACAGTGATGTTGGCCATCTTAAGTATAGCAGCCATTTTTGTCACATAGAGAGCCATAGAGGACGTGGGCAACAAGTTAATGGTACGATTCAGCTCAACATATAGGGAGTTCGCTATAGGATGTCCAATCTTAGCGAAATTGGTTAGAAGTCGCCATTTCCAACGAGTGGATAGAGCGACTAAACCTAATTCATGCCTCAAGATTACGTTAGGTAGGGACATCGGAAGCGACATGGCACGTTTCAGGGCAGTTCCTTGCAATTGATCCAGAATTGGGCCCATCTCACCCATACATATGTCGAGAGAGTACAGAATTACACTCTCAATTTTTAGAGTTAAAAACTCGATGAGGGGAGTTAGTGAAAACTTACAGTATTTCGCATAAATTACCTTGGATTGTGAAATCAGGGGTCTGATCTTTTTATTGAGTAGGTCAGTCCACATTAAGATAGAATTTTTCTCTGTTAGATGATAACCCAAATAAATCGTTTCTGTAATGAGAGGGATGGGAGTCTGCATGATGTGCCATTGCGACTTGCCAGTTCGCTTCCGAACACCAAATTGCATTACTGCTGTTTTGGCAGGGTTAGGCGTCAAATTGTGTGCTAATGCAAATTCCTCAAATAGCCGTAGTTTGAGTTGGAGGCCTGACGGGGTGGGATCGATAGAATAATATCATCTGCAAAGGCGAGCCATTTGAGACGGATCAAGCCAATTTTAACAGAGAAGAGATTTTTTGCATCCCAACCTTTATCGAGATCGGACAGGTATAGATTGAAAAGGGTGGCTGCGAGGTTACAGCCTTGCTTTAGGCCTACCTCTGTGCTGATAGCTTTAGTAATACGTCCCTCTGAGGTGAGCTTAATTCTATAAGAGGTGTTAGTATGTAAGGCTTTGAGCCAGTAAATAAGGACAGATGGAATTCCCATATTGGTAAGTTTGGCCCATAATAAGTTACGAATCACTGTGTCGAAGGCTGAGGACATGTCGATGAGGGCAATGTAAACAGGATTAGATGTTAATTTCTTAGCTTCTGCGATGGTAAAGGCCATAATCATGGCATTAAGCGAGGTGGACATACCTTTCCTAAAGCCAGTTTGGTATTTGGAATATAGTCCTAGTACTCCAATGTGATTCTCCAGGTCGTGAAGAAGGAGAGAGGCAAATAATTTAGCCGCAGTGTCAATTAGCGCAATAGGTCGATAATTCTGCGGTAGCGCAGCATCTCCTTTTTTAAAGATCGGGATGATATTGGCAGTTAGCCATGAGACAGGAATAGCTCCTGTATTAAGGATGAACTGAAACTTGGTGTTTAAGATACATGCCCACAAATCCGGGTCATCTTTGTATAGACAGGGAGGCAGGCCATCGGGGCCGGATGATTTAGAATAGTTGAGTTTAGATATCGCCCACTTGATGTCAGCGATGGTCCAAACCAACCGCGGCAGGTCATGATATCTTAAAGCAGAGATCGTTATATTCGAAAATCGCACAGGAGTCTTAAATTTGTGTCTGATATACTCATACCAGGTGGATTCTGATATAACATTCGGCGTAGAAAGCGATACTTGGGAGGTGTGACTCTTGATCGTTCGCCATATAGTACGAGTATCGTGGGATACAATGGCTCTAACAAGTCTGCAATTTATTTCATTGTGTCTTATTAGCCTTATCTGCTCAAAGCTGCGTTTATATGCTGACACGATAGAATTACGCCGCGCGAGATACCGTTCCCGCGAAAGATCAATGGATTTTTTCAAAGCTCTAAGACCCTTGTTTTTCTCCCGCTTCTGTGCTTTGCAAAGAGGATCAAAGAAGTGACGATTTTTAATATCGGTTCTTTTCTTTTTGCTAAAATATATTAGTGCTGCATGCGTTATTTCAGCATATCGCTACTCAAGAACAGTCGTGTGCATTCGTTCCGAGTTGTTCCAAAGTACTATGGCTGACTTTACAAATTGAGTGAATTGCTTGCACAGTGTCATAGACCATCTGATAGAAGTCATAGAACGATCTACTTCGCACAATGCAGTAGCATGATCAACACCAGTAATGGAAATGTCGAATTTCAAGTTGCCTGATAACACAGCGTGGTCACCAAAAGGCAACATGGAAATTTTTAGAGGAGATGATCGTAGAAGCAAATTGTGACTAACAAATATGAAGTCAATTGTTGACCTTTTTCCATCCCTTGACCATGTGATCCAATTTGACGGGTCAACGGGGGGAACAAGATCTAGATCCCAATCTTTCAAAAAGGACCTCCATATATTACCTCTGGTTTTCGAAAGTAGGTTTCTAGAAGATCCACCAGTTTCATTGGGGGTTCTGCAATCGCAATTAAAATCACCACCAATGATGATTTCAATATTATCGTATTCGTGAGTTACAAATTCTAAGCAATTCTCAACTGCCTCAATCATCTCATCAATGGGGGTAGTAGACGGATTCCAGTAAATGGTCATAACAATTAAATGACGATAATTGTGACTGTTGGTTTCCGGTAATATTGCTAGAAGGTTATTAGCATGCCAAACAATTTTTGAATTAAACATGAGGGCATTGTCTATAGCTATCATAATACCACCAGATGGACGACCGGCAGGAGCTCGTATAGCGGGAATATGATGCGTTGAGTAGTCAGGCAAGAAAAGGGAAGTGGTTTTCATAGTCTCCTGAAACATAAGTATTGATGGACGACTAAGGCAATCAAGGGTTGAATGCCATTTCATAAGGTTAAGGTAGCCACATGAATTCCACGATTGAAAAGAGAGTAGAGTTTTAGAAGACGGCTATGAAGTGGGAGAGCGGTCCGTGGTTTTTAAGAGAGAATTAAGCATGGGGGCAAGCCATGGTAGGTCATGAGAGATGCCTACTTTAAGCAGGAGCTCGGTGATTACATCATTGGCAGCCCCGTGATTTTGAGATTGCAATGAAGCGTGTGATTCGGGGCTCAGAGCCTGAGGACATTTAAATTGAATGAATTTGGTAGCCTCTTGTTCGTTTTCCAGTGAATTCAAAGTGAGGCCTTCTTCATAGATACCTTCTTTATTGAACCATAGATATTTCTTTACAGCCTCTGAAGCTAATTGGATTACAGCACGATAATTATTGTCCGTGGCTAATGACACTCTCAGAATGTCTGCCGATTTAAACATCCGTAGTTGAGGGATGCGATTGAATAGTGCCAAAATGAAGGCCCGATTAATCCGGTTCGTACCAAGTAGATCGCTTTTCCCCTCAAATCCTAATAGATGGTGCTTTTCTGGGATGATTTGTTCATTAGTGTCAGATGACTGGTCAAATGATTTTGGGAGAGGATCAGAGGCAATTTCACTGGAAGGAACATGGTGAGAGATCATAGATGGATCTTGATGAAAAGTTACATTGGAAGAATTACATTTCAGTGGTCTTTCATTAAGTTCCTTCCTAAGGATATCTAAAATTTCATGATGGGATAGCATGGTAGTAGCTCGAGGATCAAAGTTGCAGTTACCTGTTAAAAGGCCCTGCTTCGAGGTGCAGTTCTGGGCATGAGATGGAAGTATGGTACATTGTGGCTGACCGTTAGGAGGCAGAATAGAAGGTTCCATAACAGGTTGGAGAGCCAACAATGTTACCTTTCCTAGTCCGTTACCGGACATCACAGAGCTAGTTCTACTGGGGAGATCAATATTGTCGTGCAAGGTAGGACAATAATTAAAATCATTGCACATATGAGAGAGTGCTGGTAATGTCGCCTTATTACTGCTAGATTGTAAATCAGTCGAAGGTGCAGGTGCTAGATGCACAGATGGTGAACCGGAGGTATTTGGAGCATTGTCCCGAGCCTTGACATCGTTCATTGGATTGCTAGTGGTGACATTTCCGTTAGTTCCAGAGAATGAAGTACATACTTCACTATATGTTCTGGAAGTGGAATTAGTTGGACAATCAACAAGTACGATTTCATCATGCCGAGTGGTGCGATTTCTCCCACAGACCGGAAAGTAGGTGGCCAGGTTAGATTTAGCTCCTACTAATGGTGATGATATTTGTCCTTTGAGCACTGAGTTAGTTGGTATTACATTATTATTTTTCGTTTTACGTTTTAAGGTGGATATTTCAGTAGAGTCAATTTGCTGTTTTTCAACTCGATTAGTATCAGGAGTGGTCAATCTAGCAACATCAGTTGTGGGTATTGTGGCGGGTAGCCCAGTCGTCTCACAAGAATGAGCTACAACATAACTAGCAGACATATCTGATGTTATAAGTGGAAATAGGACATCTTGGCTTTCTTTCGAAAGTTGATTAAGGTCAATATGATCCTCATCTATTAGTGGTTCGACAGAGATCTTAATATTCGAATCAGTTGCAGGATTTGGTTCTTTTATGTCGGTATTCTTCTTTCTTTTAGCATTTCTTTTGACAGCTCTTTGGTGAAGTTTCTTAGCTCTCCGTGACATGAAACCAGTATCATTACCACTGGAAGCAGGGACCGGAGGTTCAGATTGCATATGTTCGAGAGCTGTCAGAAGAACAGAAGGGCTGTCAGAACCATTCAAAGAGGTTGGAACTACAGATGAATATAGAGCCATGAGAGTATTCATTTTCTCTATGGCAGATTTCAGGTCGCAGGAAGAATTGTGACATTTGCACAAGGCAGAATCTATTGGTGTTTGCACGGGCGTAGCAGGCGGAACGGGAGTCAAGTCCAGGCAGCACTGAATGCTTTTATTTTTCATAGGTGAATTAATAACAGGTGGATGGGTCGTGGGGCATACATTGTGGAGATTTTTAAGCGTATCGGCTGCAACAATGAAGCCTTCGATCCGATCCATCTTTGAGGTTAACAGTGATTGCGTTGACTTGATCTCCCTCAGTGCAAGATGGGTCAAATCATGACCTTTATCCAAGAGATCTAGGATACGGATGATCACCGGAAACTAATTAGGAGAGTATTGGGATTGATTCCCCTCACAGGAGTGCTGGGTTTGACAATCAGCAGGCGGTAATAGGGAAGGGTCTGCTTTGTTATCCAAGAAAGTGGATTCAGGTGAGAGCAATATGTGCGGAAAAGAGAGTTTTTTATTGATAACATTGGCCGAACCAGCACTCATATCCAAAAAAGTTTTGGGATCGTGAGGCGCATGAGATTGGGAAACCATGCGGTTTTTTACGCAATTAAAGACTATTGGTGTTAGGGTGCCAATCGAACGACAAACAGCCTTGTCCAATGCCTCCATTTTCGCCATGGTTAGATCGAATTGGCATTGATCAGTCCCGGAGACCAGGGGGGACTCAGAACAGCTTTTGAAGTCATCAATAGCCTTACGTACTTCAGGACTGATTAAGGGAGAAGAGATTGGAGGCACCGGAGGGACGGGGGGCGAGGAAAGTAGGGGAAGTAGTGGATTATTTTGAGCATTTATTTGCACAACATGTTCTGCAGAGCAGAGTGTGCTCGGCACCTCTTGGATAGATGTAGTCGCTAGAGCTTGCAGGGCTGGTAATTCAATATAGGAGGTTGTTCCCGGGCATACCAGTGAATCAATAGAGGTTACTGAAAGCGGAAGGGGGGGGATCAGTTTGCCCTTGATGCTTCTTAAACCATTTGCCATTTTCGCAGAAATAACCTTACAGGAGGTAGAAGTCAGAGGAGTCCAAGATAAACAAATAACTTTCTCTTTTGATGTTTGTCACAAGCAGTCATAAAAGAGACAAAGCCAGCCAAAGATAAGTTAGCACATTAGATGGAGCAAAGGATATTAAACTACCCCTGCATCTCAAAACTGGTGGAGGACCTAAAGAGTAATGTGGACCATTAGAGGTAGCCTCACCCCGCACCGAAGCAGCGAACAGCAAACAGCGCTACTTATAGCGCGTACTTAATGCGCGCGCGCAAATGCACGCAGGAAGGAGATTAAGTACACTTCCGGTAGCGGGGGGCGGGACCAACTAGAATAATAAGAAAAGGAGCATATATAAGTAAAATATACTTATAACAAAAAGTGTTATGTCAATGAAAAGGGCAGATAGGGTATATACCAAAGTCCAGGCAGGGTCAGGCAATCCAGGCGAATCTTGAGCACGTAGAGCAGCAAGGATGGCCAGCAAACAGCGCTACTTATCTGCCCCAGCCTTTTAATGCGTAAGATATGAGGGCGCTTTGGGTGGGGCCTGAATCCCCCTGGATTTTTACGAAATATGAGATTGCGACTAAATGTCTTTTTGCCCAATCCCTCTTGAAACCCTGGTCATGGGCCCATTTTAAAAATATTTCTATGTCTTTAATCATTATTAACTCTACGTGTTTTACGCTGGTGGCTTTAAACACTGTTTTTAAGCACTTACTGTACTGCGCTGTGGTGGTGCTTGCCAGTGCTTTCCCTGCCATCTCTGTGAGGAAGCCTAGGGTGTTGTTGGTACCCATCTCTGAGGTGCCTGGTTCTTGTTGGACATCCCGGCCTTGGCTCTCTAGCGCTGGCATTGATGCCATTATTTTATTGGTCCCATAATTGGGGTGCCTGTTTTATGTTGGGCATCCCGGCCTGTGCTCTCTGGCGCTGGTGTTGATGCCGTTATGTTTAGTTTCCCATTATTTTCCAGCATTCTGCTGGAATCGGTGTCATCTGATCCTGGGCGTGCGGCACTAGCTCCCGCAATCTTGGCCACTGAAAGCGAGATAAAGCATCTGCAATGTTATTATCCGTCCCAGCTATGTGTTTAGCTTTGACCTCAATGTTTTCTTGTAGTGTGACTGCTGTGATGGCTCGTAGGACTTTTAGTACTAGTGGGCATTTGGTAGACCTTCTATTTATGGAGCCCACTACAGCCATGTTGTCGCACCAGACCAAGAGTTCCGTGTTAGCTAGCTGCCTGCTCCAGATGTGTAGTATTAGCCAGATGGGGAATATTTCTAGGAGGGTGATGTTTTTAGTCCACCCTGCCTGCTGCCATGAGATGGGCCAGTGTCCTGCCACCCACTCTGTGTCTAGTATGGCTCCAAACCCCTTGCTCCCGGCTGCATCAGTGAAAAGGACCCTTTTTGTCCATGGGTTCAAAGGCGTTCGCAAAAGTGAGGTCCCGTTGAAATCTCTGAGGAAATTCCCCCAAATTTCCAGATCTTGTCTCACCTCTGCACCTAATCGGATGTGCAGGTGGGTTTTGGTGTATGATTTGATTTTTAGTTCCAGGCTTCTGGAAAATACCCTCCCTTGGGGGATTATTCTAGCAGCGAAATTGAGACTTCCTGCTAATGATTGAATTTCTTTAACTGTGCCCTTGTCTTTTGTTGTCAGGACTTGTATTTTTTCCAGTAGTTCTGCAATTTTTGTTTTCGGTATCCTGCATAGGCCCTGTACAGAGTCGATATCTATGCCCAGGAAAATTATATTGGTGGCTGGTTTAGTCATTTTCTCCCTTGCTAGGGGTATGCCCCATTTTGCGGCCATTCCCTCTAATTTTGCCAAGGCCCTATTGCATTCTTCTGAGTTTTCTGGGCCCATTACCATGAAATCATCAAGATAATGAACTACTTTGGTCCCGGGTCTCTGTTTTTGGAAGGCCCATTGAAAAAATGAGCTGACTTGTTCGAATAGGGCGCAGGTTACTGTGCACCCCATGGGGAGGCATTCATCTACATAGAATTTGTTTTTAAAAGTAAAACCTAACCATTGCTGGGAGTCTGGGTGGACTGGTAATAATCTGAAAGCGGATTCAATGTCTAGTTTGGCCATCAGGGCGTTCCTGCCACATTCCTGTATGAGTCTTACCGCCTCCTGGAAGTGTGTGTAGGATACTGCGGATTCCGTGTGAGGAATGCCGTCATTCAGGGATTGGCCTTTGGGATAGGATAAGTGGTGTATTAGCCTCATTTTTCCAGGCTCTTTTTTGGGGACCAGTCCTAGCGCTGATATTATGTAATCTTTGAGGGGCATGTGGCCCCAGGGTCCAGCAATCCTGCCTAAAAGCAGTTCTTTCTTGATTAAGCTTTCCACTATTTGGGGGTTGTCCATCGCCAACTTTAGGTTCAGTGGGATGTTCTGTGACCCTGTGCCCTAAAATGGGTTGATAAAGCCCTTGGAAAAACCTCGCAAGATTGCCTCGCTGATTTCTTTGTCTGGGTAATTCAAGAGAGCATCTCTAAAATTGATTGGGTTGATAGGCGTTATGCCTGGTGCCAGGTCTGGGGTTGATAGGGCGTGGTTGGTGCTAGTCTTTTGAGTTTTTGGCTGGTAGTCTGGTGCAGTTGCTTGCTGCGTGATCACCGTTGCAGTTTGCGCAAGCGTGTTTGTATCAGCATTCCTTTCCCCAGGTGCACTGGTTTTTTCCAAAATTCCTGCATGGAATGTTGGCTTTTGAACTGTGGTTTTCGTTATGCCTTTGGGTATTAGACTTAGCCACCCCTGGCTGGTTCTTACGAAAGGCCTGTTCTCCCTTTTTGTGTTTCTCGTTATTGTTCTTTCTGGGACCTTGCGTATTTTTTGTTATTTTTGGAGGGGTTCTGGGAGGCCTCTTCCTCTGCTGGGGGCTCAGCATTTAACATGTACAAATCGTTTTGGACCTCATCCCATTCTATGGCTGGCCTCTCTTACATGCTTCTCCTAAATCTGATGTTGTATGCTAGCCAGGTCTTCCCTTTCTGGGAGACTTTCACTTCTCTTATTTTAACCATTTAGGGCCTTATTTTTCTGCCATCATGGAGAAATATCTCCTCGTAGATTGTTGCCAAGATGGTGAAAGCTTGAAGCCAGTTGTTCCAGTTCTGTTCTACCTGGGCGTTTCTGGCTGTGGCTTTCTCTTCTATCTTTTTGGGGTCCCTAAAAGCATCTTTCCCTTTGCATTGGGCTTCTATTAATGAAAATATTTCTATGAACTCCTTGGCCCATATGGCCTCTTTGATTGTGGTGTCAATATTCCATGCTAAGCATCTTTTATATCTATTCAGTATTTCAGTCTGGAAGGATTTCATTTTTAAATCTAATTGGGCATTGCAGATCATTGCTATGTCTGTTGGGTTGCTGTTGCTCTGCCCCGGTTGTTCTATTGCAAATGTATTGGGGGTTGCCCATGCTTTTAAAGCGCCTGTTGGGTCTGCCGTGGCTACCGTTGGCGCAACTGTGGGGGCAGCTGTTGGCGTTGCTGGCACATGTGGTAGTGATGTGGCTGGTGCCGCAATTGTTTGGATTGTTGCTGGTGTGGGGAGGTCACCACTATGGTAGGTTCTAAGGGTATGTTGTGGTTTGTGGGCCCATGTTCTCCTGTTTGAGGTAATTGTTTCTCCCTCATTTCCCGCGATAAATGCAGCATTTCTGACATGTTCTCGCACAATTTTGCCAGTTTTTTATTACCTTTTCTGGGGCCATCTGTCACTTTCTGTCTCTTTGATGGTGTAGCAACGTCATCGTGGATGGGTGGCATAGTTAGGCCTTCCTTTGGCAGGCCGTACATATTCTCCCTCACCCAAGCCCAACCGTAGTGTTCAGCTGCCTCTATGGCTGCCAGTAGGCAGGGAGATTCGGGTTTCTGTGCTGGTGTGGTGGAATCCTGTGATTTCCATTTGGGACCCATGTTTCTTTCAACCTGTTTCGATTAGAAAGAAGATATATTTAAAAAAGGGGGGGTGCGTTTCAGCCCCAGTACGTTTTTAGCAATGTGTCAGCAGACTCTGCACAGATGTAAAACATTGAGCTCCCTGTTACTGCTTGACTGTACCAGTTATCATGTACATTTATATTATTGATGCCAAAAGTTGGGTTTTCCTGTGCTGGGAAAATGTCTAATGTTGTTGAAAATTAATTTGATTTAGTTCAGCAGAAATGCATGTAGTGGATTTCTGGGTGTAGTTTATTGTCTCTTTGTGCTGGTTGTAAATAATGTATGTAGTCTGCCAGAAGAGACCTGTTCTAACGTTCTTTAGCCTTAAACATGTGATTTCCCAGAATGTGTTTCTCCCGTGCTTATTGTGTTTCTTTTTGCAAGAATTCTATGCAAACAGTCGAGCAGCGCGTGTCCCGCATCTGCCGGGGGAGCGGCTGACAGCGGATGTTTACTTTTGCCTACTCGCGTAGCAAAACAAAGTTTCTATTGTGCTGTTCGGCACCCGGCGTGGCGGATTACCTTGAAATAAAACTCCTCCTGAAGCCACCATCTACGCCGGCCGCACTGCAAGGCTTTCCTCCAATCGCTCAGGTAATTTAGATTCTTGCCTTCTTTGTGCTTCTTCCCCGGAGACTTTGTTTGTTTATTCAGTGTTCGCCGATCGCTCATCGTGTCGAGTTGAACAGTGCAATGTTCAAAGGGAAACAAACGACACCGTGAAATGCAACAAACATTAAGAGTTTGGGCTAAAGAAGCAAAGTTTTGGAAGGCACTGAGTAAACAGTGCACCTCCTAGTGTGTTTGGGTCCCCGTTCAGGGTCCACAAACTGTTTGTGTTTTCTCAGAGCATGTCGCTCTGTATTTATAAGACCCAGGGAAGCCCTGGGTCTTTGATATGTATAGTAGTGGGGGCTGTTATGTTTCAGCCCCCGGCCGGATAGCTGACTATCTGGCCCCCTGAGGGGGGCAGGTCTTTCAACCTGAACCCTGCCTGCCTGTTGATTTCCCTAGCTGCTTGGCACCTTGCTGCATGGAGGTAGGGTGAGGTGATTGCTCACACCTCTCCCTTCCTCAGTATTGTGTTGCACAGACTGCGTGTCTCCCCAGCTTGGGGGAAGGAGAGGGGCAGACAAGAGGGAGAGGCTGTGTTGCCCCTCTCCAGGCCTGCTGATGGTAACTGCAGTTACCCTGCCTCGCTTTGGGCGGCCCTACAGCATTGCCCATAAATGGGGTAAAGGCTGTGTGATTACCCATTTCTGAAGTCCAGAGGACTCCAGGTGGAAGTTTACAGATGTACTAAAAGTGGTAATTCTGCAGCAGTAAATACTGATGTTTGGCTTTGAAAGGGAAGATGTGCATCCAGCATCTTGCTTGGGGTAAATCCACCACTTTAAGGGCAAACTTAAAATTCAGTGGTGTGTTGAAAGTGGCTGTAATTGTGCAACTGAATTAGTACCACTTTTTTGCTGCACGATAACACTTTATTTGAGGAATAAAGAGATGAGGCTTTAAAACAGGATAGATAAATATACGCGTCTAGAGACAGAAATTAAATTAGTAATTAGTAGCTGCAGGGTTCGGAATCGAAATAGCGACCCATCAGAGAGTGTCAAGCAGAGGGGATGTTTATCAGAATGATTCTCCAAAGTGTCTGTTACCGAGGATGCCTGGGACCCCCTTCAGAACTAATTGCTAGGGTCTCACCTGGGCATGCTCCACTCCTACCGGGACGTCTCTGGCAATCCTCGTGGACGTGAAGAAATGTGTCCACATTGCTATTCGGAACGTATGGGTATCGTATAGGTATTGAGTCCATCACCACGATCAGACAAACAGGCATTTAATCCCATTCCAAGATGGCTGCAACAGTGTCCAAAGCCCTGATGGCCACAGCAGCAATGACGTCAGAAGGCAATGCACCTGATATCATTCCCATCATTTTTGTATTCAAAGGGGCAGCCACGCAGAGTACTGTGTCTTGCAAATTGTTTCTAGGATCCAGTCTTGACCACTGCAGACTGTCACATAGGAAAATAGCCTATTCGTTACCTTATCCATTCCTCATTTGTCCTAAAACCTCGTGAGTTTATACTTGTCTCTTTTGAAAGCCTATACTATAGATTCCTAATTATTGTGTCCTGCTTTCCTGGCCTTACTTCCCTGGAATAAATCTAAGGGAAAGAAACCCCAGATCATGAGATGTAACATGGATTGAACCCAAGAGTGGTTCATCCCAGGCTCATAACAGACAGGCTATGTCCTAGTACATTCATAGAGATTAAATTAGGATTTTCGTGTTTCTATTCCTGTAAACATTATTCTTTGTCTCATCCTCCTCCCCATGCCTCCTGAGCCATGGTACCCAAATTCAACACTAGAAGGGGGTGCATTTGATAAGGCGATCCTGCCTAGGGGAAGGTTGTAACCCTTTCTGTGTAACACCGGGGAGACTGGTCCCCTTTCCTGTATAGGTGTGGCCAATGCCTTGTGAATCTCAAGTGACAGTCGCAAGGTTCAGGCATTTCCTGACAAATTGCAAGAACATATTGTCTCTTCTGGGTAAAGAAGGAAATGGTTAAAGAAATGGCGACTGCATTACAAAAAACTGCAGGTTGAGGTTACTCCCTCTCGCCAACCAAACAATTATTATTTCAGAATATGTCAGTGATGGGAGGGAAGCGCAAACACATGTCTGGGAAGGTTCCTGGAATTTGGCATCCCTGGGTGTTGGTTGGTGGATCCACAGCAGTGACTTCCGGTCCATCCAGTGTCCACTCAGAAACAAGACAGGTACTCCCTCCTGCCACCTTACAATCCCAGTGTTGGGTCCTAACACTCCATCTATACTTGCAAAATATGGCCGAGGCCCTCGAGAATTTCAAGCCTTTAGTATCAGTGTTGGGTTCATTTCTTGATTTGCCCCACCGTCTATGCCACATATCCAGCCAAAGTAGCTTTCATTTTATTCAGTCTCCAGATAACAGCAGTGTTCTGGGCTACTCCTTACATCAATGCTAATGATCCGATTTGATCAAAGTATCCAGAGTTTTAGGGTGCTTTTCAGTCCATGCTTGATAGACAATATGCCCTCAAAACCCTTTGCAACAAATTATTAGACATTAAGCAAGGAAGTACAAATCTTCTGTCTTATATAGTCTCTTTTAGCAGTTTAGCTGCACAGACTGTATCGGCAGAAGATGTCCAAAGGATGAATGAAAGATATAATAAGTCTGGTAGTTTCTCGCCCAGAATCATTGACTGACTATATAGCCCTCCTTTTCAGATTAGATCAAAGCTATCACCCTCCCATCCACAAACAGCAATTAATGAGTTGGAAAACCCACATTATAATTGGTACTGAAGTAAATACATAAAATAACAGTAGTTCATGACAGGAATCTCTCATGGAGCACGGGTATTTGTAACCGCCATCAAAAAGCAGAATGTTATCACATTCCCTGGACACAGAGGAAACGTAGTCATGATAGACACAGGAATGCATAGGTCTGTGCAATAACATGCAGTGGACCTCAGAGGGATCCGCACCAGGCACGTAAGCGACAAGCAGAGGCTTGCGATTGGGCACAAACAATTACAGAACAAAGAGCAGAAATCATGCAAGCAGGGTACAGGCTGGATATAGCATACTGGCAAGTGTCAGGCTGGAAGCTGAGAGCCAGTAAGCAAACCTTTCGGCTGGCAAGGAGTGCAGTGCCAATGCCCTCCGAATCAAGAAGAAACTGTTACACGCTAACCAGTACCCCAAATGCTGGTAACTGTTAACCTGTTTCAAAGTGACAAAGGCCTGTTTGAAAGGGCAGCTGCTGAAACTGTGCTCTGGAATCAGAGAGTTTATAAATATGAGGTCATAGGTAACCAGTGGCAGCACGTTCGACTACATATCTCAAAGAAGTTATTTGAATGGTTTCAGAAAAGAAAAGTCTGAGAAGCCTGAAAAGCATTGCGGACTGGAGTTCGGTTCTGCAATCCATCAGACAATAACAGGAACTGTAAAGAATGTGCAAGTGGTGACATTATGTAATTAGAAAATGACTAGTGGTCTTCCATTGCCATTAGCCTTCAAAATTACAATGCAGACCAAGTACCAGTCCAGGGTGTTAGGATGCTGCTTGCAAAGCATACCCACTACAGAAAAGGCACAGATTGAAGCAGTTGTAGACATTGTGGTGTTCACAGATTACACATATTGCCAGACGTATTGGATAAATGATAAAGATTGGAATGTGTATTTGTACTGCACAAACAGACTTCAAATTGCAGTAGTTATTACTCTAAAACAATTTCAAAGTCCCAAAACACTGTTAAGAAATATAGATGTAGCCATCCTATATGTGAGTAATGATTTATTCTTTGAACAGCCGACACGTGTTTTGACCAATCGGTCGTTTTCAAGGCAAATAATTTTGAGGATGAATCCCTTGCTGTTTGCTTGTCAGACTCTTCTGGAAGATTCAGTAGATTGACAAATAAAGCTTCTTTCATATGCCAATATTCGAGGTGATCACAGTTCAAGGCTCAAATGCCTCAAGGTGCTTTAAAGTGTGGCAAGGTGGCCTGTCTGTGTCAAAGGTTCCATTATATTACGCAGGTCCCAATACCCGGTGTTCTTTGTCACGGCCACGGGGAAAATCCCAAGTAGAATCTGGCAGAAAAGTATTGGATAAATGCACACATATCAAGTAATGTGCGTTGTTTATAATTGCTACTTCTCTATTACACTATAACTGATCCGAAGCTGTTTCCAAAACTACTGATGCTCATTTCCGTCAAAGGAGTTATTAATACATATGGAACATGGTTAAAAATATGCACAATACTTTTTCACACGTGGGCAGCGATCAGATTTACGGCTTCTGGAACTCTCATCTGATCTGTAAAACAGAACCAAAGCATTAATACCAGCATAATACCATTTGTATGCACTGGAAACCTAGAAATATGGCAGGCAGATTCCACAGAATCAGTTATAAATGTTACCTGCCATTCTTGGCACACCTGTAAGGGGCATTTACACCATTTGCACTATGAAGTGCAGAGCAAAAAGAAGGTGTAAAGGCGATTATGATTGTTTTCACTCCTGTTTGCATTGAGTAGTGCAAATGACGAAAACTGCATAAGTGCAAATGCTGCTTGCCCCCTCCGTGCAATGTTCAGCTACATTGGGCCTCCTTACGAGTTTGGAGGTAGGGCATGGCTCCCCCAAACTCGGGTCCGGGTCCCGCAAAAGGGGACTTACCGGGCCATTCGACCTTGGATGCCCCGGTAATTCCCATTCGCGGTACCCGGACCCGGTACGTCCCCATTCCCATTCCCATTTCAGCCCCGTTATGGCTCAATGGGAATGGGGAGTATGGTAGCAGCGGTACCGTTAATAACTGTACCGCTGCTGCCATCCTAGTCTGCTCGCAGGTGCCGCTTTGCACGCCTGTCCAATCAGAGCAAGCACCCACGATCAAACTCAGAATGTTGCGGCGAGGTAACAACGGTGCCGGCAGTACTACCGGCACCGTTGTTGCCTTACTACAACAATCCTAATGAGGCCCATTGTGTTCATTGAAACTGATGTGCCTGTCCAAAGAGTTTCTTCCAAGTCAGAACCTTAGTCGACATTCCCCAATGTTGTTTGTCATGTTGGGCAGGGGACAGGAGTAGGATTTAATTATTTTTGGTTTTCAGAGCCTTACTTTATCTTTAAATCTCTCTATCTATTTAATGTGTTATCAACAGCTGAGGTTACCGTCTTTTGTGAACTTCTAAATACGGTATCATAAAATGTGAGCCGCAAGACCAGAGGAAAGAGGCCATGCAGTTTTGTATTTCAGAATTGCACACTGTAGTAGCCATGTCTAAGAGTGTATTCCTTCAATGTCGTGCATTCCCCTCTTTTGTACCGGCCCACAACAAATTAGGAATGTGTGCTGCCCTGAAGATAAAGCTGGAAAAACGTTCCCAGAAGTATTCTTCGTATATTCTCTGGACTCAAAGCCAAAGCTCTGTTTTCCACAAATATGTATTGGCCACCTTTGGTTTGGTGGTGCAAACTAGTGTCCTGAACTTCCTATTTCTCTGACTGCCACCCTACTGCCGTTTAATGGCCTCCACCCTCCATCCACCGACCAAAACATTATTGCAACTCTTTTCCTATTTCTATCAGAAGAGCCAGGACCTATTAGAGCAGTGGAGTAAGTTATAGGTCCCTGTGTGGGATGGCAGCAATCTTTCCAATCTATAATGTAGAGCTGCGATTTTTCCTTCTGAGTGACATCGAACTTTACCAGCCGAATCACTGCAAAAATATGTTGCTGCCAACATTCTCAAAGTTTAGGTAGTGAATCAGTGCGCATATTCGCTCCACGCTTCCTTAACCACGAAGCCAGTATGGGGCATGCATTGCTACAAATGCACCTCAAGGCAGTTTTCAGGCATCCACTCACATGAGGGGGGCTGGAAGTGTGTTGGAAATGTCCCTAGGACCCTTCAATGACCAGTCATTAGTGGCATGCCATGCAGGCCTGGCCAGTGCACAAGGTCAGGCCTGGGGCCCTCTCTGCAGATCCTATTAGTGGGACCGGGTCAGAGCGTGTATTATTTGTGCAGGCAGGACATCTCTTAGCCTCAGCCCTTTAAGGTGGGCTTGCGGCACTACGGAGGGGTCCCAGGATGGCTGATGAAGTTTGTGGGAGCTGCAGTATTCTCCTTAAAAGGCACACGACTTTATCAATGTTGGCTGGCTGTAGGGCTCAACATTGTTTAAATGAATTTTCCAAACCTACTCGTTCACATTTTCCGGGCCACATCAACACAAGACGTGTCAAAGTATTTTTGTTTAATTGTTTTGGAACTTTACAGTCAATTACAGTTTCAGGTAGCCTTGCAAGGGAGCGCATTGTTTCCCGTCTTTGTGAGAAAAAAAAAATGCAGTCCTATGTGGGCTGCAGAAATGTAATGTTACAAACCGTTGTGATATAGTACACAGCAGCATTAGAATAAAGTAGGCAGACAGATTAAAAATAACCTTTGCCACAGCGCTTTAATTTGAGAATGTTCACATCTTGTCAATGGAGTGGAAGACTATTCATTAACACACACTATTTTCTCCAAGCACCTGCATTTAATTTATTCACATAGCATGTAGCAATTAGCAGACAAGAATATGACACCATACAAAAAGAGAACGGTGCTGTTATGCAACACTTAGCATTAGTAATGAGAAAGACAAAATAAATGCATGAAGGGGGTCCCTGCGTTGAGGAGCTTGACGTCCACTTTCGACACCTGCGAATGGTTGGATTAGGAACATGGAAGCAGGTGAGCCTGTCCAAATCCCACTGCCACTCACAGCAGCAGAGTCTAGAGTGAATCTTACTTTCTGAGCTGCACTCCCTTTTGATGTGATGTCCATGGACGTGTGTTCAATACGCATCTGATAATGTCGAAGAGGAGCAACCAGAAATATCCTTATTGCTAGCCAGGGACGTCATTTGGGGGGCGCCAGAGGTCGCAAGTGCGACCTCTCAGGTCTCCCTTGCGACAACTGTGGTCGCTCTTGCGACCTCAAAAAAATAAATATATATATACATATTATTTTTTTTGCAAAGCAAACTCCTGCGCTGTGTCCAGCACCATGTGGCTTCAGCACTGAACCTAAATATGAAAGAATACGAATGTCAAAAAATGAGTCTTTCTGGAATTCTATATAATAATTGCTAGACTCATTAAAGGATTATTTGGGCAACACTTCAGGTGGTGAGTCACTGATTTAGTCTGTTCTCAAACGCCTCAACTCATCCTTTCATCCTTCTGAGGTCGATAAATGGGTACCAACACAGGTTGGGTGATATTGGGTGTATATTTCTTCTATGTAAAGCGCTTAAGTGTAAGTGCTATTAAATAACACATCAATATCATTTGGTCTTAACGATACATATGGCGATCCTCTCAGGTATGAAATGTACATCACATTATAGTGATTTCGTAACCATATTTTTCGTAGTGTACAATGCTATGTGATGCCACTTCCTGTTTTGTCAACGGGTGAAAGGTCGTGTTCCATCGCTTCCCGCGATATCACTTTGGGGTGGGGTCAAATGACATCACTTCCTGTGATGTCGTCAAGGGTCGTGTGATGTCACTTCCGCTACCCCTGGCATTTTGGTGAAATGACGTCCCGGTTGCCAGCCTTTTCACGTGTGCTCACTAGTGAATAAAGCACAGCAATGTTTGGCACCACCATTGATGGATGAATGAGCACCACCATTGATCGATGAATGATTTGCATGTGTATGTTTTTAGTAATAATGAGTTTGGTGGTACATTAAAGGGCTAGCACCACCTTACAACGCAACGTTTCTATTTTGGAGCCCATATCTACTCCTCTGCCATGAGTCCATCCATATATGTTGCTTGTAGTGCCAGATTGCTTAAATCGCACCGTCTGTTGCCCTAAGGCTGGTTGTAGCATATGTGAGTGCCTATCATTTCCTCACTATGTACTCAACTCATCACTTAAAATGAGCACTTGTTAAGTGAGGCTTTTCTAATTACTGTACCAAGGTTCTAGTAAATCACATTCTCCTTTTCTGTGGAAAGTTGGGACTGTATTTGTATGCTGATTTGGAAGAAAGGAATGTGCCCAGATTTGGTCTAACATTTTGTACTAATTGTGTTTGCATGTTATCCTCAAAAGAGCAGGCAGAGGATTCGTTTTTAATGGTATTTTAAGGAGACTGTGGGGAGTGATTAGTTGGCTCACTCACCCATCCTTCCACCTGCTATTTTAAGTGTGGAATGATTTGGCACTTTCCATCCCTATCCATTTGTACATGAAAGACAACATAGAAAAGGGTTGAAGTAACCACTAAGTGAGCTAGAGCTAGAAAGTGGCCTTGGATGGTACTGCAAGGGGAATCCCATTAGTGCTCTAGCCATACCGGTGCACAGGGGAGCTCTTGGCCACGACAGGAGCACTTTTGCTGCAACCCATTGTCACAGCCACTCTTTCTTTTGTGGCCCATCATCTGGGCTGAGCCCTAAGACAGGGCCACCTGTTAGTGAATAGCAGGATGCTTCGACAGCTTTGGGAGCGTTGAGGAGCTGGGGGGCGGCAGTGGGACTGGGATGTTTTCAAGGGTGTTAGGGCCGAGGGTATGTGCAGGAAACGCTGGGCTGGTCCCTAAGACAGGGCCACCTGCCAGTGAATAGCAGGATGCTTGGACAGCTTTGGGAGGTTTGGGGAGAGCTACTGGGACTTGGATGTTTGCAACGGTGTGATGGCCAAGGGAATGTGCAGGAAACTCTTCCAATGTGCACAATGCAAAACTCCTCCACCCTAATTTTCCTGTTTCTTCAGCAGGCGGACGGGTCAATGCTAGATTGCTCTGTTGTGGAGGCACTTTGAAGAATGTGCGGGTGCACAGAACATGCCTCCTGTGAGGTTCATCAACAGCAGCATTCTTCTCTATTCAGAAAGGCCCCACACCAGCATTTTTTGCAGAGCAGGCACCCAGAATAAGCTGCAGGTGTGCCATATGTGTCCCCATGCTCATATTTTAACAACTGTTGACTGCTGATTGGGGTTTCCCAACGGTGAACTTGTTCGAACTTATTTGCAATGGAATTTTTTAATTCAAAATGCATAATGATCTTCAAATGTTCTGCCTGGAACTCACCAAAAACATTATGTGCGTGATGCAGTCCATTGAGCATGCTACACGGTCCATTATTCCCATTCAGAATATTCATTTTCGGAAACAAAGAAACTATTCTTAATTCATCCACAGATGTTAGTTGATATGTCCTGTTGAATGTTTGCCATAGGGAACTAAATTGACCTCCATTTCCATTTCAAATCGAGTTTTATGTGTGATCATGGGGGTAGCATGTATGTCTGATGTCCTTGCTGTTCAGGGGGACCCTATTATTTAAGGGCTCCTGCTCAGCTCAAGATCCTTTCATGACAATGGTTGGCTGCAATGTAAGGATCCACAGCCCATTTCAAGCAACACCTTCCATTTTATATCAGACCACTGTATGTGGCCCCCAGCTCAAGACCTTTGCATGACAACACTGGTTGGCAGACATTTAAGTGGCGACTCAGATGAGTTTGAAGACCCCCTTCCATTGTATATCACACCACTGTTTGTGGCCCCTCTGTGGACAGGTCACTGTGGAATGTGACTTGGTTGAACACGTTTTATCTCATACCCGGAGGACTCACTTGCCTTTTAGACTGGTTATGGTTGCTTTGAGAGATAGGTTTCCTTGGACAATAGAAAAGGTCAAAAGGGTCTAAACATGTGAATGGTCACAAGCTATTCCTGTTAGTAAGTGCTGAAGGGCAAACGATTCCACTGTCCGAGGCGCAAGGCTCTGAAGTTTCTGTTTCCTCATGAGGTATTGTAAGCTCTGAAGGTACAGCACTGTGCCTAAGATGCAGAGGAGTATAGCAAACAAGCTGCAGGGAAAGGCTGATAGAGATCTGGAAGATTTGGAAAAACTTGGTTATGAGACACATGCATTTAGGTCGGACTGTGTACCATTGGAATTCAACAAAGGGAATAATGTGCAATTGTTTGCATTTTACTGGGATGCCCTGGGATTAGTAAAATCGCTACATCAACAGTATGCAATGAGGGAGATACAATGTTAGCAGAAGAAACAGATGAGATATCAGAAAAGTAGGTAAGAAAGTAGGCATTGAGGCGGGTAGAGAAGATATGGAGAGAATGTGAAGAATGAATATCTAAATTTAAGGAATTACAGTGTTTCAGCAGAAGAAAGGAGATGGAATGATGATGAGAGGGGCACAAGGAGGTCTGAGGAGGGCTAGGTGTTGAGAGCAACGAGAATTGATAAGGATATAGAGAGACACAAGGGCAGAGAGATAAGTTGGAGTAAAACAATGCATACATTTGAATAAAATACAGATGACATGAAAACAAAGGTGGGAGTTAAATGGGAGAAATAGAAGAACAAGCGGGTAAAGGGAACACAAGATGGATGTTGGAATTAAAGACTGACCAAAGAGGTGTAAGATGGAAAAGGGAAGTCAAAGGGAAGATCAATAGTCGAGAAAACATAGATGTGGTCATGATGAGTTTAATGGTCTAAAATGAAACACAGGCTCAGAGTTGGCAAATGTCGAAAATGTGGTATGGCAGATATAGGCAGCAGTGGAGATGTGGTGAGAAAAGTAGAGAGAAGGATCAAGGGTAACCCCATGATTCTGCATGTAGGAGGATAGGAAGGAAAAATATAGGGCGAGAAGTGGGAGAGAGAAAAGAGGTAGGGAAAAATAGAGGTTCTGTTTTAGAGGGGTTAAGTGTAGGAAATGGGAAGCCATACACAACTGGAGAGCTGAAAGACAGTCTGAGATGTCAGAGTGGAGATATTCAGAGAGAGAGGAAAAATAGCAAAATATCTGGGAGTCGGTATAAATGTGACAGGAAAGATGTTGAGACTGGGACAACAAATATAGAAAAAAGAAGAGGGCAGATTACTAAGCCTTGAGAGAAATCATATGGAAGAGGTCGTGGAAAAGAGGAATGAGGAGACCAAGTATGGATGGAGACATAAGACTGAAACCAGAGAAACGTAGTAAAACAATGGAAGAAAGTAAACTGAGGTGATCGTCTGTGACAAACACAGCACAATGATCCAAAGGAATATGGGCAGATGAGAGATTATTGTAATGGGAAGTTGAAAGATACTTAGATCCATGTAGCAAGTCGGTCTCTGAGGAGTGAGCAGTAGCCAGATTGAATGGAAGGGAGTATGGAATGAGAATTAAGGAAGGTAAAAACCTAAGAGTAGACAACTCTTTCAAGAAGTTTAGAAAGGAAAGGAAGAATTGAGGTAGGATGAAAGCTAGAAGGGGAGGATATGTTCAGTAAAGTTTCTTTCAGAATAAGGATAATAATGGCATGTTTGAAGGAGGAAGGATGGGAGGAAGTGGTCAAGGAAACACTGAGAAGGCAGTTAAGTCAATGTGGGGATACATTTGTGGGATTAAGGATGAGGGAACAGGGACAATAGAAGACGCCTTAGGATGGGCACCTGAAAGAAAGGAGGCAGTGCCAGAGTCTGTAAGGTGGAGAATGAGGAACGAGATTGGGGTGGGTTGACAAGTGGGCATCAGTGTGGGCAAAACTGAGGTATGAGAGGAATGAATAGGGCACAAAGAAAAGGCAGCAAAGTCAGTAGAAGGAAGAAAAAGGGAGATAGAGGGACCAGAAGGGATAGAAAAGAGCATTTTATTAAGTAGCTGGAACAGGCAATGGAATTGATGAGAACGGGGTGGGAAGTTTACAAGATCAGTGGAATCATGGGTTTTCTTTCAACAAAGTTCAGCCTTTTCGACGAGAGGACCTGTGAGGGTTTATGCATTTGTGCAGGAGCTCTGCAGATTTATTAGGAAAACTGGGTAACAAGTGTATTGGTGTAGTGCAGAGAAGATTTACCAGGTACCCTATCACTCTGAGTTTATCTGCTTAGCGTAAGAAAGGTGGTCATCTGTTGAACCATCCTATGTGGACCATTTACATGTTGTCATAGTGTTATTCCAGTGCATGGTGTATTTCAATGCTGAAGAAAAGGGTAACTTGCTGGGTTGGCTGAAGTGGATAGAAGGACCTAAAAATGCAATGCATTTCTTGCATTGTGTTAATTGCAACCACTCTTGATGATCCATATTTAATGCCATAAATACATTCTGACCATACAAGAGGAACACAGGAAATAAGAACATACATCCATGTATTACCATAATATATGACAAACTGATACATTGGATGATGTCAGAAATAGATGATACAGAATGACAACATGAGTCGACAGTATTACGATTCTAAATAGGCAGGAATAGAGAGGAAAAAGAGAAGAAGCCCACTTTATGATATGATACGTTATTTATAAGCGCTTAATACCCAGTTTGTGAGAGCAGCGATTTTATAGGGGCAGCAACATTGAAATTCACTCACCAGAGAAGTCTGCTCCTGCCTGCTCCCTAACTGCCATTACATGTCGCCATTTTCTTGCATGCTTCTAACGGCAACCCAATTATTTAGTCTATCCTTCTGCTCTACCTTCCCTTGTCAGCAGGGTCCAACCACACACACAACCACGATTAAAGCAGAGACAAGAAGATCAAAAGTGAACCCTCGGAATGCTACCTCTAAACTGCACTTACATGTAACAATTCAATCCATTATCTATATGTCTCCACCTTTGCATGTACACTTTGTACTTTCTTCCATCCTTCACAGAATATGGAATAACTAAAGTCTCTGAATCATAGCTCTCAGCATCTAGCATCGGGCAAATTAAAACTGAAAATACGCAAGAACAAGTGAAATATAATTTGTTGGAGTTCTGCTTTTAGTCAATTTTCACAGTGTTGCAGTCGCTTGTTCACACTCATGTGGTGTCACAGTCTAGCAATAGAATTCTGTTACATATTGTCCATCACATTGATTAATGGTTTTCTCCTTCAAATTGGATTTAAACCATAACTAATTTTTCAGTATTGGTGTCTCTTTTTCAAATCCAAAGACAGTATTTCAACTTCCAGTGGTGAGTATGGTTGTAGTTTTCACCACAAATAAGTAGTTTCTACCACAAACCATATGTTGTGAAAAGGGCCTCCAGAAATGATTCACATTGTGACACTCTCATTCAACTGAAGATCCAATCTTGCACTATGTTGGCGCTACCTGTAAACCTCTGGGTATTAAACGTGTTATAAATAACCTTTCATATCATATCATATCATATCATATCATATCATATCATACCATCTATGACATTAGGAGCAGCCTGTGCATACTTCCACTGTGGTGTATTACTCCACCAATGTTTTGGCAGCCTCTCAGGAGGCACAGGAAATTCCATCAGCACATCAGCACAACCATCATTGTCTTAGAGATCGATACCCATGAATCAGGGCCACCGTCACATCACGTGGGGGAAAATTACATACCTTTTTTCATAACGCCAGTATAGCACAGTGTGCCGTCAGTAACTAAACCAAGGTTGAGGTGCAGGCCATGATTTCTAGTCCTCCAATTCCTGGTTGCTCAATCCATCTAAATGTGCTTCTTGCGGTGCCCAGGACGAGTGATTCTACCTCTTTGTTAGGATCTTACTTGAACGTGGTCAATAAGGGTCTGTCCATTCTCACTGAAAGCCAAATGCAAGACTGAATGTCCTTTTATTGTGACAACCTAATGGATCCCTCTTTTGAGTCTTGACATGAGTCCTGACATTCACTTATCGTCTCCCCATCAACAAGTGCAATCCGCTAAAATAAACTCTAATCTGGGTTACTCTTCCATTGGCACTCTCAATTGTATCTTAAATTCTCTGGTTAGTCTCTGTAATACCAGATGAGTTTCATGATCTAAAAGTAGCTGTATCATCCTTAAATTTAAAAATAAGTTTTGAGGAACGCTTACTTATTTCATGATGGATGAAAGCTTGTTACTATCTGTCACGGTTACTGTAGTTCCTTTCACCTAACAGCCGATAACGGAGCAAGTTTGTCTGAATATGGGTGTGAGTTGCCAAAAGTAATTTCAGAGCTAATTTCCCCAAAGGAAGGTGTCTCCAAAATGAGTGAGCATCAGGAAAATTGCAAGACTTAGAAAAAGCTCCACTTTGAGTCTTGTCAATCCTGTAAAAAGATAACTGTATAACTCCTTCTTCCGAAGAACAAAAACAAAACAAAAAGAATATGAGTTCTGTGGGAAATCAGGGTTCAAGAAAATTCTTGATGGCTGTCTTTGTGAAACAAATCACTCAAACCCTCTTATGGAGCAGACTTCGTACTGGTCTCAGATCGCATTTCTGTAAAGAAAACCAAGGGAAAAGCTGAAACAAAATCAAAATCCAAAACAAAGAAAAATGGGCATACCTGTAGCTGTCCTCAGAAGGATGACATCCAGTCCTATTTATTAGGTGAGCACGTGGACTCTAAAGAAGATGATCTGACTCTATGGCATGTGCATGATCAATGTACTAAAGACCCACAAGTTTCCTTGGTGGACATTTTAGAATGTAATGTGGTGTCTAAGACTGACTGCATTTCCAGGGTCACTGATCCGCAATTGTCAATCACACATAGAACATCAGGTGATATTCATTTATTTCCTTGTGTCCCTGCCATAATATGAAACATAACTGATATCCCGGTTCAGAATCGGTTATACCCAGCTCCAGCTTGAATCCTAGGCCTGGAGTTTGTTCTTCAATCGGAACTCAAACCTGTCTTCAATAGAGGAAATAACCTCATGTTGCTACATGTGATCTCTCGACTGGGGACAATCAACTCCCAAGACATAGATCTGGTGCAATTTGTTGAGGAAGAGCGAACTGACTTGGTGTTAATTTCCCTGAAGTCCAAACTGGCCAGGGACATGTTGTGGAATGAAGCACCAATTCTTTTAGTCATGGGTGGGATTTCAACTAATGCAAATCCCATTTTTAGCCTACCATATATGAACCTTACGTCTTCAAATCATGTAGACTCCTTGAGGATCATTTGTCTCTGTGAGGTCTCGGAATCCAGTAATGGTTCTCTCTTGGAACTATATGCTATCAGCATTTGATAAAGTTAAATCCAGACTCTCATATTTTTTATGAATTTCATCTTGTTATGTTGCAAGAAGTCAAGGGAGAACCTATTTTTGGATGGCTATACTTCTTTTGTACAGCCTGCATCCAAGGGTAGCAAGTGAACTGCTGCTGGATATATAAATTTACATATGCAACTGCTGTTCAATATTCACAGCATACTTTCATGGAATACATGTGGTTACCCTCAAATCATGATGTAAGAGATTATTGAGGCTGTGGGGTGTTCTAATTATTGTGTATTGGAAGCTGGACCGGGCGGACATCTCAGGGGCAACGTGTTTGCCTTCGAAGCAAGACAATGCAGCACAACACAGGTTTAAATACTGGTTGTGTGCTTAGAGACTAGTATCCGGTGTTGATTACATTAGAAACCATTCAATATTTCATTAATTATGGGAACCTTACTAAGCCATAGACAGTTTTAAGTGCTTGGTTATCATATTCTGACACTGCAGCAGTGTTGATAGCGGGTGACTTGAATTGTTGTTTCATTAATGGCTGATACGAACTAAGATCTTTGAACGCTCCTTGTAGTTAAGTGAATGGTAATCACTTACATAGTGGAGCCAATTGGATGAGCTTAATGGACACTTTAGATTTCTTAAAATTCAATAGAAATATTAATGATGATACTCCCTCCAAGCCCACATATAATTGGGGTCATTCTTTCTGAACCATAGCTTATGTTTTTTCCTCCCTCTCTCCTTTTGGAAAAAGCAGTTGATGGGAATTATGTCTTCAACAGTAAGTGATTGCTTGGCTTATCTTGTACATTCCTTTCAGAACGGTCTACTGAAGGCCAGACGGTTTGTCCTGTGGATGTTATAATTAATATTGCAGGTAATTGGGTTTCCTGGTCAAATCAGTCCACCTATATTTGTGATGCGAAAGTGATGAACTTACTAGGTTTTCCTTGCAACCAGCTTTGTAATTTATTTTCGGCCAATAAATTCTGTAATTTCCTTAATGACTTCTTTCACGACTTAAACAAGTGTTCCGGGGCTACAAGCCAGGTTCCTTCTTTAGATAAAAATCATTAATTTGATAAGGAGGATCAGAATTGCAAATGTGAGTTAAGACACAAGCTCTGTAGTTTGGGGAAATTAAGTACTTTGGCTCTAATATCTGAGCAGAAACAACTCAAACAGAATAAAGGAACTGTTAAAAGTACACAAATTGAGCTTTTCGCAATGCGACAATGAAGCCATGTTGGCTATTGTTTTGCAAAACTAGTCTAGTCTCATCTTTTTTGAAATATAATAAAAAATAAGCTTGCCATTCAACCCACTCTTTAGGTAAATCCAATTGCTGAATAGGCCTGGAGTGATTATTAGACGTACTTATATGCAACACAATCTAATCATGTGTATTATACCATGCATTAGGGAAACCCTAATTGGAAGCTGTCTTATGCCAAAGAAAATATGTGTGCATTAATTATGAAATCTAAACAATCTAAGGCTGTTGGCCTTAATGTCCTAGACACATGACATTTAAAGGAAACCCGTCAATGTGGGCTAAAATCTTGAATTTGTTATTTTTGAGAATTTTTATGTTAAAAGAATTTCCAGCTTCATGGAAATCATACAATTTGATTCCCATTTTTAAAAAGAATCATTGTTCTTCTCCTACTTACTATTGTCCTATAATGTTGTTGGACATTAGAAGCAATATGTTTGCGTCCATTTTCTTGAAGGAGATAGAGGTTTGGGAGTACCATTGTATTAGAGTAGATTTATTTCAATCAGGATTCAGAATGGGCATAGGTACTGGTCAACAGGGCTTCTTTTTGCATTTATATATTCATTCAATTTAAGCTTTGAGGAATAATAGGCCCCTACATGCCTCTTTTATTGCCTTATCTGTAATCTTTGATAGTGTAAACGTGGGCAGCCTCTGGCATACATGTCTTAAAGTGTTTTCCTTAATACTTTCTACACATGCTGAGGAATCTGCATACTGGTACTTCACTTCAGGTAAGACTAGATGCGAAGGACCACATGTCCAAGAAGATCTTTACCTTTGAGGATTTCAGCAGGTCTCTGTCCTGGTTATGTCTTTATTCAATCTTTATCTTTCTGACCTGAAAGACTTACTACTTCAAGTCTGTGCATTTCCTGCAAAATGTGGGTCAGCAGCCTATCATTGGTTGGCTTATGTCGACGACCATGTCTTCCTGGATCAAACCCTGATTGGGCTGGAAAGGTCACTCAGGGCTTTAGTCTCTTATATGCCTGAACATTATTTTGTAATGAATATTCCAAAAATAAAACTTATGGTACTCTCTTCCTCAAAGAAAAATCCATCTCTTACCTGAATATTAAACCAGTTCCATTTAAAGTCAGTTGACCAGTTCTTGGTTATAAGGTAATACATAAAACTAATAACCAGTCGCTGGTCAGAACCCTTCTTGCAAATGCTTTAAACCATGTGACTCAGATGAAAATAATTCATTTTAAATTTAGTACATTTTCATTATTACCAATTTTGAATTGTTGCAAATGAAACGGGGTTCCATTGTTCCTGTATGGTGCCTAGTTGATTTGTATTAAAGATAGTAACTGGTAGTTGACTTCTTTGGAAGGCTTGATTTGATGAAGGGTATCGGCCCTACCCAGGAGTAGCTCTGCTGTTTGTTACAAATTTGACTTGTTATCACTCCCGGATATAATTAATTGGAAAACTCTGTCGTTATACTGGAAATTGATAACTCCTCCTACTAATTTGGGTTTTTCATTTCTGAAGGTTTTGTTGAACGAAGAGTTTTCCAGTATACATTTTTGAATGGGTAGGAAAATGCAAGAACATTTTGCAAGTATTAAACCTTTCGGAGACCAAAGAGAACTCTTTGGGATCACAGCACAATCACAACTAGTCATTTGACTTAAATAAATACATTATACTGCTTTGTTGGTTATCTTGAGAATAGATACACAATGCTCAATGTTACTGAGCTATTTGGCTACATTTTCCTGCAGACTTACAAGGAGCACCTATTTTAGGCTGTGTAGTAATCTTTTATTTAAAAAAATGAAATATTGGGTGCTAGAACTAAGATTCCCCGTCCTGCCAGAATGTGGAGATTTTGTGAGGATTGGAATATAATGAAAACCCTTTAATGCTTACATATTTTAGCTGCCTAATTTTACAACATATTTAAGACAATTGCACTTTTTGGACTTACCTCTTTGCAGTCTGATGATTATTGGTATAGAATCCTTGATGGTCAACACATTTCCTTGATCATTTTTGCTTCAAGATATATTATGCAAGCTTAATTAATTATTTTACATGCTTTGTACATAGATATTGGTATAACGCAATGTTTGTTTTTTTTTTTTACTTGATCATGATATTCGTCTTTTTGTAAAAGTGTGTATAATTGTTGTATTATGTATGAAAGGTTTTCTTGATAAAACGATATTATACAATAATAAAACTGAAGTGGGCTATCAAAGAAGAAGCCCAAACTGTAACACTTTCAAGAGCAATTTAGGTGATCTTACGAAACGGCAGATGTCTACTAAGACTGCTTTAACTTCATACTTATGTATTTTTATGACTTTTCCATCTTGTCACTTATAGCCTAGGACTAATGATGCGTTATCTAAAGGAATAGTATGTAATTTCGGACATTTCCAAGACAGTTGTTAATGCTGCAAGACATGAAACGCACAGTAGAAAATTAACTGCAGTTGAAATTCACTGGAATATATATGGTGTATGAACATGCTCAAATGTAATTCCAGCTAAAACTCCTATGTGCTTTAGTGATTGGCAAACTTCAGTGGGTGCTCAAACTTACAAGTTTTCAGTTGTAACTTAACAGGGACTTTAGTAGGCAAATAATGTTGATGTTTGCAGCTCTCATTTAGCTAGAAGAAACCAAGAAATTGCCATGTGTACTCTTTTGCTCCCTTGCAATGTGGGTCTCTGTGCATTACTGTAGCATTGGACAAGGGGTGTACCGAAGTTCGTCTTGAAGTAAGTATTCGGCTGAATTCTGGCTGAAATCCAGTTATTCAGCATTTGTCCAAATGCTTACTCGGCTTGTGAATATTGAAATGTTATAGGATTTTCCCTGTTCTAAGGTGGCAGCCTTTTTCCTCGCAGATGTCCTTCTTCGTTATCTAGTTTACTCCAGTCCTGCACTCGCAGGTTGTGCTTCCTTTTTGCCAACAGGTTGTGCTGTAGTTTCCTAGGCCTCCATGGCAGTGCTCTGCTGATTAGCTGGACCGTGGCTCTCTGGTTTCAGCATCAGCTGCCAAGAATCCCCGGAACCACAGCAGGAGGTTGACAGACACGTCCAGTGTTGCCCTTCAGGGGCTTGGGGCTCGCAGCGCCGCCCAGACAGCCCCTGGGAATCCATTCCGGCTGCAGTATGTGGTTCTTCTACAGCGTCAGCAGGCTCTTGTTCCTTATACAAGTGGCTTTCATGATGCTGGCGATCAGTGAGTGTGCCCTTCAACCACATGAGTGAGTCCAACACTTACTTTCGTTTAGTCACTGGGAAGTCGCTCTTTTTGGGCTGCCTGTGAGCCGCACTGAGTGGCTCCTTGACAGATGTAATTAAGTCCATCTTACTGTGTTTCTGGCGAGAAAGCATCCCTTTTCCCTGGGTATGCTTGCAGGGTAGGGGTCTGTATTTCTTGCGGTCATTGCAGTTTCCAGTTCAAGCAGCTCACATAGTGTTCGTGTCTTGTAGCACATTTGCTCCTGTATTTTCTTGTCTGTTTACTTTATTTCTGCATGACAGACACCTTCCAAGTCCACGTGGTCACCCCCTTTTCTTAAGTTACTTGGGTGGCATGTATTTTGGTATGTCACTCTTTCCATTGATTGGGGTCCAGGACCTTTTTTGGGTATTTCTCTTGAATTTTCCAGATTCCTGCATTAGGGTTCATCTGTCCAAGTGCATGTAATTATTGAATTCCATGCATCCTGCCCTTATCTGCAGCCACTCTGACCTCAGTGCTTTACTCACTCGCAGCTACGCAAGTGGTCTGGGAATCCTTGCATGTTACCCTGCAGCAAACTGCCATGCCAACTGACATTCCAAGCCCCCTGGATCTAGAACTAAACCATTAAAAGGAGGCACAGACATGCAGCCTTTGAGCTCTCAGCACACCATTTGCGGACCTCCATTTCGCTAAATGGGCTTCACCTTTCATTTGAGGGAGCAGGGATTGATTTGGAAAGACTCAGAAATTACTTTTTAAAGTTGTTTCTTTGTTATTAGCAGTGCCTATTGTAATATGTAAATGTTTAAGTAATTGGAGTTGTGATGGCACATATTATTAGGCAATGAAAGCAAGCAACAATAAAACTCCCCTTCTAAATGCAGTGAAGAATGGATACCGAAATTGTAAAGTGTTTTATTTTAATTTACAAAGTGTTTTTTCTAGTCTATATAACTTTATTTATTAAAAAGGTAACTATTTGGCTCTGTATTCGGCTTCAGCCGAATACTTGTCCAACTATTCGGTATTCGGCCGAATACTTGTCCAACTACTCAGTGTTTGGCGGAATACTTAAATGTTCTATTCGGTAAAACCCCTACATAGGACTGAAGAACAGAAGAGTAGTGACACAAATACAAATGGCATCTCTTACTATAATGGTCAGCCAATACTGCAGCAAGAGTTATGGCACAAAAGCAAATATTTTAGAGCTGACAGTACAGGTTGGGGATGATATGGTTTCTGCTTACTTATGAGCAGGATTCAATAGAGTTCTTCTTGGTTCATCCCAGTCCAGTCCAGTGAATGGTGTTGCAACTAATAGCACCACAAAGATGTAGCACCTAACATTATCCCTTCCTTTACCCAGTATATAGTTTGCTTGCACAATGTACAGGTAGTAATATGCCGTTGTTCATTTTCCTGTATGAAGAACTTTCACACTTTGGACTTTCTTGCTCATCTAGGATGTTCCCTCCTACGCTTTTATGGCTGCAAATGTTTTGGAATTTGAATTGTGGCTGCCACAAATGGACATTTTGCACTTTTAGATCTGCCATGTATTTATTTTGAAGCTTATAAAGTGTGCCAAACCCGACGGCATCTGTGCGTTATTTTACAGAGAGTAGAAGTTACAGTTGTTACAAGGCAGGTACTAGACATACACGTGAAAAGAAGGAGAGACTTACAAATAGAAGACAGAATCATAATAACAGATAGGCAATTTGGTTAATGGTTGGAGCTGGGAGGTGGGGGTGTGAGCTATGTGAGAGGCAGTGCTTGTTTGCTTAGGCTTTGAGTGAAGAAGTGCATTTTGAGTTGTTTCCTAAAGATCCAGAAGGAGTCTTGGGCTCTGAGTGGGAGGAGTAGTGAGTTCCAAAGTTTGCTGGCAACAGTAGGGAAGATACTGCCACCTGCCTTTTGAAGCTTGACTCTGGGAGTGGCTAGGCAGTGCTTATAGATAGTTCTGGTGGGTTCAGAGCGTTGTTATAAATTGAAGCTGTTGGACAGGTAAGCAGGTGCCTTCTGGTGGAGGCATTTGTGAGTGAGGGTGAGTGATTTGAATATGTGTTCCTGTACGGGGAGCCTGTGTTGTTGATGTCTAGTGGATGAGATGTGTGCTATCTGGGGATATTGAGTACTGCCCTAAGGGTATTGTTTTGTAGGGGCTGCAGCCTCCGGATGTTCTGTGACCTCATCCCGGCGTATAGTGAGTTGCAGTAATCCAGACGTGTGCGGACTAGGGCTCTGGCTAGAGTGTGACAGCTGTCTGGTGAGAGGAATTATCTGTACGCGTTGATGAGTCTGTATGTGTATGCGGTGGCTGAGGTGGTGGAATCTACTTGTTTGTTAAGATTGAGTGAAAAGTGAAGGTGGAAACCAAGTGTTTTTACCTGGTTGGTGGCTTTAATGGAGTGTTCATCTATGATGAAGGATTATGAAAGGTGATTAAGTTTGTCAATTTTGTGTTGTGAGCCAATGATGAGTAACTCGGTCTTGTTGTCATTTAAGCATAGTCAGTGCTGCGCCATCCAGTCTTGGATAGAGCGGTATATGGCATTAATGGTGGCTGTGTCAGTGTCGTGGTCTCCTGAGATAGGTATGAGGACCTGGGTGTCATATGCATTGTTAGTGTAGATGACACCCAGGTCATCAAGGCAATCAAAGGATGGCTTGGTGAATATATTACACAATGTGGGGGCCACACAGGATCCTTGTGGCACACCACATATAACTGGAGTGGGTGGGACTTCGGCTATGGGGTAGAAGACTTTCATGGTTCTGTCGCTGAGGTAGGAATTGATCCATAGGGTGACATTGGGGGAGAAGTTGGATGCTGATGTTAAGTGTGCACAAAGAATGTTGTGGTCCACAAGATCGAATGCGGTGGAGAAGTCGAGGAGAAAAAGCACAGCTAGTTTCCCACTGTCCCTCAGAATATCCATTTGGATTTTTAAATCCAAAAGTGCCCTTTCTGTCCTGTATCAAGGACAGAAGCCACACTGGCATAGCCCCGGGATGTTATTGGTTTCCAGGTAGTTCTGTATTTGGAGGTAAGCTACTCGATCCAGAATTTTCAGAAGAAATGGTACCGTTGTTATTGGTCAGTAGTTAGTGGCGGTGTTGGGGTTCAAGGTGTTTTTTTTGAAGGGGTAGCACCCAAGCTTTCTTTGCGTCAGATGGGACGCAGTTCTTATTGAATGAGCCATTGATTAGATTGGTGATGAATGAAGCAAGTTGCAGTGCACTGTCTTTGTTGACTGTGGTTGGGCAGGGTTTGCCTTAGCATCTTGAGGGTTTTAGGCTGTGGATGATCTTCAGGACTTCTGGAATGGAGACTTCAAATTCAAATTATGGGAGCTTTTTGAGAGGGTGGCATTGGGAGTGATGGGTGTGGATTTGTGTGATTTGAATAGGCTATTCTTTTTGGCTTTGATTGTAGATTGGAGGCCGCTGATTTTGTTTTGAAGGGCATTTTGGATGTTTTTGCACCAGTCTGCATCTTTATTGCAGTTTTCTGGTGATGGGATGGGGTTTCTGGTTCTATGAGGATTAGAAAAAGTTCCTTGGTGTTAGAGCTGGCGTTGGCTATTATGTCATTGTATAATTTCCCTTTGGTGAGCAGTACTTTGAGTTTGTAGTCCCTGGCGGCGGAGTCAAAGACATTTTTGTTAGTAGATGTAGGGTTTTTTTCCATTGTGATTTTGCTCTTCTTTTTGTTGTTCTTAGCTCTTTTAACTCGGGGTGAACCAGGCATTGGAGTGGGCCGGTTGTTTTTCTTTGCATAGTGTGAGTGGAGCAATTTTGTTGATGGTAGACAGGATAGTGTCATTGTAGAGCCTGGTCAATGAGGTGGGGTCGGCTGTGTTGTGCATGGGAGAGGCCAGGACGGGTTGCAGTAGTGGGAGCCAGTTGTTGGCTGTGATATTCTTTTTGTTTCTTGAGGGGGCCTCTGGGGCCAAGATGGGAGGCTTGGAAGGGTTGATTATGGTATTTATGTTGTAAGTGATAAGGTTGTGATCAGTCCATGGGCAGGGAGAGTTAGATGTGATGGTGGTGGTGCAGTCGCTATCTGAAAGCCAGCTTCTTGTGAAAGACTCTGTACAAAGGTGGAAGCATAGTTGTGGCATTGTCCTCAGTATCGCCGGTTTCCAAAATCATATGTGGCGGCAGGAACTCTGATTGGTCACCTTTATCTTGCTCATCAACATTATCATCACAATTCTGAAGCTGATCAGTGGATGTTGATGAAAGTGGTGTGGGGGACCAGACACTTCCTTATAATACACTTCTGCATTGATTATTGTTTATCTTGGATTGTCAGTAGATGAAACACCTGATCCCCTTCTGTCCTATCAACAGTGTGCTGAACTTGCCTGCCTGTCTGTTCTGACTACAATACCAGAACCTGTTCTACTTTATGCTGCTCACAAAAGTGATGTGCGGCAGAAGGTGCTGCTGCTGAATCTGAAAATTATTTCTTCAATTGACCACACATACTTCTGGCATACCCCAGGGACACAGAAACTGCTCGGGCTGTTTCCAAATAATTCTAAGATGTTTTCTCTGCAATTAGTATTTTCTCTTGATTGTCGAAAAAAGATGGTGCATTGAGTTAAAGCCACTGAATATAGTATCCTCCTGCACTATGAAACTAGTACATTCTCTCGTTCAAGGAATTCTAAGAGTTCTTCTCTGAACCTGTTGTTTTTTCTCATTCATCACATAAATAAGGCACACTGAGTAAAGGCCCCTGAATTTAATATGCAAAACAAAGGGGGGTCTGGGAATCTCTCTACCAGCACGAACACAGCCCTTTCCCTGAATAAAATATTCTCACACCTCCAAAGAATTCTAAGAAATGTTCTCGGCAAATATTATTTTGCCCACTTACAAAAACATCACACCATTTACAGGCACTGGATATAATCTGCTCCTGACTCCAAACAATTCTAAGATGTTTGCAATCCAGTGTATTCAGTGGCCTAACCAAGGGCATCTCATTCATCATACAAAGATTTTAAGGTTGAAGGTGTATTCCCCATGCCTACCTTTTTTTCTTGTTCATCACAAAACGATGGTACACTGAGTTTTCACCACTGAAAATTATCTCCTCCTGTCTCAAAGGAATTCTAAAACATTGTGTCTAACTACAAGTACTTTTATTTGGTCACAAAAATAATTCACACTAAGGGTCGGATTCATGGAATTATTTGTGTGGAAAAAAGGGTACTATTAGCATGCCAAACTGCTCACAAATCTATATTCGTCGTTTCATGGAATCGAATGCACCATACTTTTCCTGGACTTGCGCAGAGTTCACGCTGGCTCGGAATGTCTCTGCGAGCCTTTGAGGGCCTTGTGCAACTCCATGCAGAGCGTGGCCCTGGCTTGCACAGAGGGCTGGGAAGGGGGCAGAACACCAAAAATGGCGAAGAACTTGTGAAAAAGTGGGCGTTCTGAAGGACGCCCTGCAGGCAGTCTCTCGCACGCCCACAATTGCATGCACAAATTGCATGCACAAGACGTTTGCATGGATTTGATTACGGAACCTCTCGGCCGGGAAATGGCCATGTAAGTCCCTCATACTATCCGCCACCTGAAGGCAGGCATAAGTATACTTGCGCATAGGAATCGCAGCTCAGAGGTGGATTTGCATGTCGAATTTCAGGTTGCGTGTATGCAACCGGGGTTCTGATCCAACTTTGGGGCACACGTATGTAGTGTAGCGGGGTGCAGGAATGGTTTACAGGGGTTTGCATGGAGATTTCCTGAGTAATTAGAAAGTTATGATTTTTTATACACATGTTGTAGGGGTGCCGATACAGTTACAGGGGACCCCGCACAGAGTCCCTGAAATGCAGGCCTGCTTGTGGTGGAACACACACTCTTTTTGAAGGGTGCATGTATTCCTGCCCGGGAGACCGTCCAAAGGTTTCTTTTATGGTTGTTTCTGCTTTGCATCTGGGTGTGTTGGGGACATTCTGCTGCAACTTGAGATTATGGTTACTTACTGCACTGTTAATTCATGAATACGCTGGGTGCATATTTTCCTCTCTGCATGCAGGCCCTTGTGGGATTTCTGCACACATTTCCATGAATCAGACCCCAAGTTACAGGCACTGAATATAATCTCCACGCAGCTTCAAAGAATTGTAAGACATTTATTTGGAACTAGTATTTTTTCTGTTTGTCCCAAAATAACGCACACTGAGATATAGTCGCTGGATATAATCTCCTCTTGCTTCCAAATAGTATCCAAGACATTTTTACTGGCATAAAATTGTACACTATATTACAGCCACTAAACATAGTCTTCTCTTACCGACAAAGAATATTAAGACATTTCTCAGTAGCAAGTATTTTCTCTCATCCCTAAAAAGGTGGCATGCTGAATTCCAACCACTGAAGGTAATGCTCTTCTATCCCCAATTAATTGTAATCATATTTCTCTGCATTTAATATGTTCTCTTGTTGCTTACAAAACAATGCTTTTTTCGTTGCAGTCCATTGATATAATCTGCTCATGCCTCCATAGACTTTTAAGATTCTTTCTATGCAATTGGCATTTTCTCTTGTTCGTCACAATAAGATGGAGCATTGGGTTGCAGGTCACTGAGTACAATTGTCTGTTGCCCTCAAAGAATTGTAAGGCCTTTTCTCTGCAACTAGCATTTTCTCTCTGTTGATCATACAAAGATGGTTCACTGAGATGCAGTCATTGAATATAATCACCTCCTGTCTTCAAAGAATTCTGAGAGTTTTTCTCTGAAACTAGTACATTCTCTCGTTCATCACAAAAAGAAGGCTCATTGGGTTAGAGCCACTGTATATGGCCTCATCCTTCCTCCAAGCAATTCTACTAGTATTTGCAGTCATTCATTCAACAAAGACAAGGCGCTAATTTACAGTGACTGACCATAATTTCCTCTTGCCTCCAAAGAATTCGAAATGGGTACTTTTGCAATCTGCCAGAGCACAAACATAAAGCATGGAATGCTTTTCACTTCACCTTTAGGCTCCTGCACATTGTATTGCCATTCCAGGGCATAGGGTGGCAACATCATGGGGATGGCATATCCGCTTTCATGTGCTCCTTTGTCTTGGAAGAGCATTTGGTTTAATGCCTGCACGAGATTTTCATGCAGGTAATAAAAAAATTGATTCCAATGGTATACGCCTCTCATTAGCACATGCTTGTGAGAATGTGGATTCCATTGGAATTCATTATAGAACGCCACCTGATAAAGCGCATTTGCAGGTGGTGTTTTATTTCTCCCAAAGTGAGAGTAAAAGTAAAGAGTAAAGTTGATTTTGCCTTGCGTACCTCTTTACTTTTACGCCCCACTTTGGCAGTGCTTAAAATTGCATGTAGGGGGGTCGGTAAAACATAAGTGCAAGCGGTGCTGGACACTGCCTGCAATTACTAGGTTTTAAAAAATGACATTCTTGGAGTTTTTCTCCTCAACTATTTTTTTCTCTTGTTTTTCACAAAAAATGCTGCCTTGAGTGATGGCACGGAATACGATCTCCTCCTGCCTCGCTAAAATGCTGACACGTTTTACCAACAATTAGTATCTCTCTTGTTCCTCATAAACTCATCTGTTAAAACTGACATTAACGGACTGCACCAGGTTTCATACTGTTTGCTCCAGGGAATGTTCAACATGTTTGCAGGCGTAGTGGGGTCATGGATCATTATGGCCATTTACACTATGCATTCTAACATCCCTTGGAAAAATGAAATGCATTTAAAGAAGCATGTCATGCTCATGGCGGCCTAAGTGCATTGGCTTCTTGTGCAATTGACCGGCTTTCTAGAACTGCTAACAGTGGTCAAATACCATACAAAGCTGTTGTAAATGATGACTGCTATGTGTGAATGGCAGGCAGCATTTACACCTTTTGCATTAAAAAAGTGTAAAAGAAAGATGTCAATGAAATGTCCCCTTGTTTTGCCACTTTTTTTATATATAGTTAGCAATGCCTCCTTTTCTTTTAATGTTGTAAGAGGATTCAATTCAACACTACAGCTAAGTCAATGCCTAGTCTGGGATACTGAATGGAAACCCTTATTGATATATCTTTACGTCCATTTCATGCATTCTGGATGACTACCCCTATATAACACCCCTCTCTTGGAATCCCCCTAACCCCACTGAGCCAAGAAGTAGTTCTGTTTTGAAGGTTTAAAGGGTTTATTTGATAATTTAAACAATAGATATATATATCACACTTTATAATAAATTAATAATTGAATATCACACTTAATCTGAGCAGTAATCAATAATGGATAGTCCGGCAATAGCACACTTCTTTATAATCAAAGATGAGTGGTTATAGGATGAATAAGATAGCAACAATACTTTTATGGTTTCAAATGGATGCAGGGTGGAATTAAATTGCAGTACAGAAATACTCAATATGATTTCAAGAAAACAATGTAATCACTTTTCTCTGGCAATCCACTCCCCCCCTTTATGCAATGCAAGGAAATGGAAGGAAAGCACACAGTTCTCAGAAATGCTATCAAATGTAATTCAGTTCACCCCAGCAAGCTTAGACTACAGAAGTTTGAAACACAGGCCCAAAATGCTTTTATATGTGCTGGCAATGAAGTGAAAAATATGCTAAAATGCTTTTATATGTGCTGGCAATGAAGTGAAAAATATGCTAAAATGCTTTTAATTCCCTCTAGAGGTTCAGGGTGAGTGGTATCTAGTTAATATTAGTCCAGGCTCACTCTAGCAATGATTCAGGGATGGTTCTTAAGAGGCAAACGAATTTTTAGCAAGGAAAGCAAGGAAGCTGCTGTTTTCACACGTGGCTGGATTTTTAACCAAATCGCAAATCGCGGTAAAATTCGCGAGTGCGAGAATTGTGATTACGGAGAAAGTATAAGGAGTAGGAATTCGGTTCTAGGCTTGTTGAAAAGTTGAGATTCTAAGCTTTCATAGGAAGCTCCTAGCCCAAACGGTTCCAGAGATACGGACGATTAAATAAAGGTAGTTTTTTGGATTTGAAATTTTAAAAGTTCAAAGCGACAGGTTACAGCTTGCAGATAGAAAATGACAGGTGACAGCTTTGCAATTGACATGTGAGAGTTAGGAGGCAGTTCTGGTTAGATTAAAATAGATTGAATTATATTATTTTAACTAAGAGATTGGTTCTGCACATTTCTGCTAGGTACTCACAATATATTTTTGAATTAGGCCTCGCCACGGATCTGGTCAGGTTTTGGACTGGACTCCGGTCTGGTCTGGTCTCTTCACAGTGATCTGGGTCAGCTCTCTGGTTCTGCTAACAGCGGTCTGGGTCAGCTCCGCTCTGCTTTCTAGCCTCTCTGGATTCTGGATACTGCTCTGCTTTCTAGGTACTGCTACAGGTTCTGGAGATTGATGGATTTGAAGTCTGGATCTCTGGATGTGAAGTCGTCGATCAGCATGCTCCGCAGCAAATGGAATTGAATGTCTCTATCTGTCCTGACTGTCTGCTTTTATGTGTTTTGAAAGTGGGTGTGTGTGCAGCATCACTAGCCAGCCCCTCTTTCAACTTGTCATTGGCCCAATTCTCACCTCTCCCATGATTGGGGAAGGAACTGTGAGTCAGAGTGATGCTGTAGGTTTTATGGGTCAGAGGATCCTCCCCTGGTCAGTTTGCCCACAAATCTATATTTGATTCAAAATGCACATTTCTCAAATACATAGTGGTTTGTCATTGCATGTACATATTACCTATCACATGAGGTAGTCTCTGTCCCAAATCTGCTCTTCCTAGGAGCTTGGGTTCAAAAATGGCAACATATTTCACTTTTTAGTCGGGTTACCAATATTGGATTTTTCCCCGCATTTACACAGATGTGCCCATGGTGTGTGGGCATTAGGTGGTGGAGTGTCAGATTTTTAACATACATACATTTAGAGTAATATCCTTTTTTCCGCTAAAACCCCCCTGAACATACCACCGGCTCCTACCACGTCTTCAAATGTGCACAGAAAAATCACAAGAATAATGATATCACTTATAAAATTTTCACAAGTCCGCTCTATGAATGATCCATCTTTTTAGATTTATGTTCTGGCCCCAATGGAGTGTGGTTTCCCCCAGCACAAGGTTGAATTTCTGGTTTTTCCAGTTCTGCCAAGCCAGCTTGCTCTCACAGGCAGTGCTCCTCCCCTTTCCTTCCAGGAGGAAGCCACTTTTACGACCCCCATAATAAAACATTTGCCTGAGTCAGGACAGGGCTTTGTTCAATTTCCTGCAGAGCCCAGGTAATTCAATCAGAGAAGTGTCATATCCCTTTTGGTGGGAACAGCAAAAGGCAGCTAGGCCTGGGAACACAGCTGTTGTGCAAGTCTCATCTCCTGTCGGGGGTAGCTGGTGGGCAGAATTCAGTTTCATTAAGCCAGGTTTCAGATAAAATGTCACTTGTCGTTCCCCAGTTTAAGTCAAGACAATTTTTACATATGCAGCTAGAATGCTGATTCTAAGTTCAAAACTATGACATTTTAACAGTGACAATCTATGTGGCAGTCACAAGTCTGTCCCTCAGTTTATTTACACATTTCGATTTTTGGTAATTTTAAATCCAGTTTCAGTTTAAGCCGCTGCAGACCTGCAGAGCTCAGCCAGTCTTGTTATAAACCTTCAAGTCACTTCAGAATATAACTTTACATTGTATCCACCTCTTAGTAAGTCTTTCTTTGGCCTGCTTTGGGTTCATTTATTCAGTTTTACCCAAATGTCTGGTGTTGTTTTAAAACGCCGGCTTTCTGAAAGTGGTGAGTACTGGTAATGCAACCATTTTTGGCATTTAAGAAAATGCATTCCCCACAGTTCTAGGTTGCTTTTGGCAATCAGCATTGCCATTCCCAATGGTTTCAGGGTACTGTGTGGGTAGTCCAATGGTGGTTTTAGGCAGTGCCCTTCTGTGCCCATAACATCGGCAAAAATGGGTGGCAGCCTATTCTTCATGCATTTCCCTGGGCATTTTCTGGGAAGCTCTGGCCATCATGATGTTTTCAATGCCAGTACTGCACAGTTTTTGAGGTAGGGCTCGGATGCATGGGTAAAAAAATCCCACAATGTTAAGAAAAAAATGTAAAACTTTCCTGCTCCCTGCCTAAAACCTCTTTTCTTTTAAAAAAATGTTATTCATGAATTCTGGTTGAACCTATGCTATGCTCTCTGATACCTTCGGGTCTGGTTCATGCAACATAAAAACATAAAATAATACGCGTTATAAATGGCTTATCATTTCATATCAAATAAAACAGCAAATGAAAATTGCATAAAGGTGACAAGTTGCACTTGGGCGGTGTCTGTCAGCAATTCACTTGTTTTTTTGTGGTGTACCCCTGAGCCATTTTCTCAGCCACTAGTCTTTTCTCCTGCTCTTCACAAAAAGAATGTGTGCTGAGTTTTAGCTTCTAAACATTATCTCCTCCTGACTCCAAAGGATTCTTAGACTTTTTTTACCAAGTGCAATTTTTTTATTTGACACAAAATGATGGTGCACAAACCTAGACACAAACCTAGACTACTTTTGCCTCCATAGAACTGAGAGGCCGATTCATGGAATTAATGTGCGCTGAAAATTCCTGCGCAAGCGTGCGAAACCGTGCGTATCGCAGTGCAAGCCCTGAAAATCTGCGTGGCGCACGCTGGCGCACAGGTCATCTAACGGCGTGTGCTACGGCCACAGCGAAAGCGCACATAGCGCGGCGCACATAACAAAAGTAGGCGTAACATGGGGTGTGACACGCGGAATGGGGAACAACGCGTGAAAATGTGGGCGTCACAGGGGAAGTACAGGAGGCAAGTGCACTGAACGCCCACACGCTCGCCTACAACACGTATTCATGGAATCGAATAGGGAAAACCATTGCACGGGCGAAGACACGCACAGGCCTAAACACGTCCGCCACACGAAGGCTAACGGTAGCGTCCCTGCGCATGAAAAAAATGTGCACCAAAATGTGCGCTAAAAAAAAGCACGTATATAAAGCTCTGATGATTGTCCCATACTGTGGCCCTCTAGGACAAATGACGTGCAAAGGCGTACGCGACAAACACGAACACCCGCTGTGTCAAAAATAGCATGTGGGTGTATTTCGGGGGTGCGCGGGAAGTTTAACACGCGATTGGCTTTGGGCGAGCGGGGTGCGTGTAAATCTGGGGTTCGCGGGAAGTTTCACACGTGATAGGCCCTGTGCGAGTGGGGTGCGTGTATTCCTGGGGTTTGCGTGAAGTTGCACACATGATTGGCCTGGGTACGTGTAAATCTGGGGTTCGCGGGAAGTCTCACACGCGATAGTCCCTGTGTGAGTGGGGTGCGTGTATTCCTGGGGTTCGCGTGAAGTTTCACATGCGATTGGCCAGGGTACGTGTAAATCTGGGGTGCGTGGGAAGTTTCACACGCGATTGGCCTTGGGCGAGCGTGGTACATGTATTTCTGGGGTGCGCAGGAAGTTTCACATACGATTCCAGCAGGGTACGTGTATTTCTGGGGTTCGAGGGAAGTTTCACACGCGATAGGCCCTGTGCGAGTGTGGTACGTGTATTTCGGGGGTGCGCTTGAAGTTTCACACGTGACAGGCCCTGTGCGAGTGGGGTACGTGTATATCTGGGGTGCAGGGGAGTCCTACATGTGAATTGGCAGTGTGGGTCCTCCCAGGTGTTCCCTCTACACCCTCCACGGCCCTTGCAGGCAGCCCACACCACAGGGGGCTAGCCTGCACCCCTGGTCATGTCCCGCAGGCAGCCCATTCACCATGGGCATGCCCCCCAGGCAAGCCACATGTCATCTTGCACTACTGATCAACAACGCATGACCCCCTCCACCCCAAACCCCCAGCAGTGCAGGGCACCTGCCAGCAGGCCCCCACTCATGTCCCCTTGCACCCCCACCCCCCAGCAGTGCAGGGCACCTGCCAGCAGGCCCCCACTCATGTCCCCTTGCACCCCTACCCCCCAGCAGTGCAGGGCACCTGCCAGCAGGCCCCCACTCATGTCCCACTCATGTCCCCTTGCACCCACACCTCCCAGTAGTGCAGGGCACCTGTCAGCAGGCCCCCACTCATGTCTCCTTGCACCCCCACCCCCCAGCAGTGCAGGGCACCTGCCAGCAGGCCCCCACTCATGTCCCCTTGCACCCCCACACCCCAGCACTGAGAGGCACCTGCCAGCAGGCCCCCACTCATGTCCCACTCATGTCCCCTTGCACCCCCACCCCCCAGCAGTGCAGGGCACCTGCCAGCAGGCCCCCACTCATGTCCCACTCACATCCCCTTGAACCCTAACCCCCCAGCAGTGCAGGGCACCTGCCGGCAGGCCCCCACTCATGTCCCACTCATGTCCCCTTGCACTCCCACCCCCCAGCAGTGCAGGGCACCTGCCAGCAGGCCCCCACTCATGTCCCCTTGCGCCCCCACCCCCCAGCAGTGCAGGGCACCTGCCAGCAGGCCCCCACTCATGTTCCACTCATGTCCCCTTGCAACCCCACCCCCCAGCAGTGCAGGGCACCTGCCAGCAGGTCCCCACTCATGTCCCCCAGCAATCCCCACCCCCCAGCACTGAGGGGTACCTGCCAGCAGGCCCCCACTCATGTCCCGTTGCACACCCACCCCCCAGCACTGAGGGGCATCTGCCAGCAGGCCCCAACTCATGTCCCCTTGCGCACCCACCCCCAGCACTGAGGGGCGCCTGCCAGCAGGCCCCCACTGATGTCCCCTTGCACCCCCACCCCCCAGCAGTGCAGGGCACCTGCCAGCAGGCCCCCACTCATGTCCCACTCATGTCCCCTTGCACCCCCACCTTCCAGCAGTGCAGGGCACCTGCCAGCAGGCCTCCACTCATGTCCCCTTGCACCCCCACCCCCCAGCAGTGCAGGACACCTGCCAGCAGGCCCCCACTCATGTCCCCTTGAACCCCCACCCCCAGTAGTGCAGGACACCTGCCAGCAGGCCCCCACTCATGTCCCCTTGCACCCCCAACCCCCAGCAGTGCAGGGCACCTGCCAGCAGGCCCCCACTCATGTCCCCTTGCACCCCCACCCCCCAGCACTGAGGGGCACCTGCCAGCGGGCCCTCACTCATGTCCCACTCATGTCCCCTTGCACCCCCACCCCCCAGCAGTGCTGGGTACCTGCCAGCAGTACCCCACTCATGTCCCATTGCACCCCCACCCCCAGCAGTGCAGGGCACCTGCCAGCAGGCCCCCACTCATGTCCCACTCATGTCCCCTTGCACCCCCACCGCCCAGCAGTGCAGGGCACCTGACAGCAGGCCCCCACTCATGTCCCCTTGCACCCCCACCCCCCAGCAGTGCAGGGCACCTGCCAGCAGGCCCCCACTCATGTCACCTTGTACCACCACCCCCCAGCAGTGCAGGGCACCTGCCAGCAGGCCCCCACTCATGTCCCCTTGCACCCCCACCCCCCAGCAGTGCAGGGCACCTGCCAGCAGGCCCCCACTCATGTCCCACTAATGTCCCCTTGCACCCCCACCCTCCAGCAGTGCAGGGCACCTGCAAGCAGGCCCCCACTCATGTCCCCTTGCACCCCCACCCCCAAGCAGTGCAGGGCACCTGCCAGCAGGCCCCCACTCATGTCCCCTTGGACCCACACCCCCTAGCACTGAGGGGCACCTGCCAGAAGGCCCCCACTCATGTCCCCTTGCACCCCCAACCCCCAGCAGTGCAAGGCACCTGCCAGCAGGCCCCCACTCATGTCCCACTCATGTCCTCTTGCACCCCCACCCCCCAGCATTGCAGGGCACCTGCCAGCAGGCCCCCACTCATGTCCCACTCATGTCCCCTTGCACCCATACCCCCCAGCAGTGCAGGGCACCTGCCAGCAGGCCCCCACTCATGTCCCCTTGCACCCCCACCCCCCAGCAGTGCAGGGCACCTGCCAGCAGGCCCCCACTCATGTCCCACTCATGTCCCCTTGCACCCCCACCTTCCAGCAGTGCAGGGCACCTGCCAGCAGGCCCCCACTCATGTCCCCTTGCACCCACACCCCCTAGCACTGAGGGGCACCTGCCAGAAGGCCCCCACTCATGTCCCACTCATGTCCCCTTGCACCCCCAACCCCCAGCAGTGCAAGGCACCTGCCAGCAAGCCCCCACTCATGTCCCACTCATGTCCTCTTGCACCCCCACCCCCCAGCATTGCAGGGCACCTGCCAGCAGGCCCCCACTCATGTCCCACTCATGTCCCCTTGCACCCATACCCCCCAGCAGTGCATGGCACCTGCCAGCAGGCCCCCACTCATGTCCCCTTGCACCCCCACCCCCCAGCAGTGCAGGACACCTGCCAGCAGGCCCCCACTCATGTCCCCTTGCACCCCCAACCCCCAGCAGTGCAGGGCACCTGCCAGCAGGCCCCCACTCATGTCCCCTTGCACCCCCACCCCCCAGCACTGAGGGGCACCTGCCAGCGGGCCCTCACTCATGTCCCACTCATGTCCCCTTGCACCCCCACCCCCCAGCAGTGCTGGGTACCTGCCAGCAGTACCCCACTCATGTCCCATTGCACCCCCACCCCCAGCAGTGCAGGGCACCTGCCAGCAGGCCCCCACTCATGTCCCACTCATGTCCCCTTGCACCCCCACCGCCCAGCAGTGCAGGGCACCTGACAGCAGGCCCCCACTCATGTCCCCTTGCACCCCCACCCCCCAGCAGTGCAGGGCACCTGCCAGCAGGCCCCCACTCATGTCACCTTGTACCACCACCCCCCAGCAGTGCAGGGCACCTGCCAGCAGGCCCCCACTCATGTCCCCTTGCACCCCCACCCCCCAGCAGTGCAGGGCACCTGCCAGCAGGCCCCCACTCATGTCCCACTAATGTCCCCTTGCACCCCCACCCTCCAGCAGTGCAGGGCACCTGCCAGCAGGCCCCCACTCATGTCCCCTTGCACCCCCACCCCCAAGCAGTGCAGGGCACCTGCCAGCAGGCCCCCACTCATGTCCCCTTGCACCCACACCCCCTAGCACTGAGGGGCACCTGCCAGAAGGCCCCCACTCATGTCCCACTCATGTCCCCTTGCACCCCCACCCCCCAGCAGTGCAGGACACCTGCCAGCAGGCCCCCACTCATGTCCCACTCATGTCCCCTTGAACCCCCACCCCCAGTAGTGCAGGACACCTGCCAGCAGGCCCCCACTCATGTCCCACTCATATCCCCTTGCACCCCCACCCCCAGCAGTGCAGGGCACCTGCCAGCAGGCCCCCACTCATGTCCCCTTGCACCCCCAACCCCCAGCAGTGCAGGGCACCTGCCAGCAGGCCCCCACTCATGTCCCCTTGCACCCCCACCCCCCAGCACTGAGGGGCACCTGCCAGCGGGCCCTCACTCATGTCCCACTCATGTCCCCTTGCACCCCCACCCCCCAGCAGTGCTGGGTACCTGCCAGCAGTACCCCACTCATGTCCCATTGCACCCCCACCCCCCAGCAGTGCAGGGCACCTGCCAGCAGGCCCCCACTCATGTCCCACTCATGTCCCCTTGCACCCCCACCGCCCAGCAGTGCAGGGCACCTGACAGCAGGCCCCCACTCATGTCCCCTTGCACCCCCACCCCCCAGCAGTGCAGGGCACCTGCCAGCAGGCCCCCACTCATGTCCCACTCATGTCACCTTGTACCACCACCCCCCAGCAGTGCAGGGCACCTGCCAGCAGGCCCCCACTCATGTCCCCTTGCACCCCCACCCCCCAGCAGTGCAGGGCACCTGCCAGCAGGCCCCTACTCATGTCCCACTAATGTCCCCTTGCACACCCACCCTCCAGCAGTGCAGGGCACCTGCCAGCAGGCCCCCACTCATGTCCCCTTGCACCCCCACCCCCAAGCAGTGCAGGGCACCTGCCAGCAGGCCCCCACTCATGTCCCCTTGCACCCACACCCCCTAGCACTGAGGGGCACCTGCCAGAAGGCCCCCACTCATGTCCCACTCATGTCCCCTTGCACCCCCAACCCCCAGCAGTGCAAGGCACCTGCCAGCAGGCCCCCACTCATGTCCCACTCATGTCCTCTTGCACCCCCACCCCCCAGCATTGCAGGGCACCTGCCAGCAGGCCCCCACTCATGTCCCACTCATGTCCCCTTGCACCCACACCCCCCAGCAGTGCAGGGCACCTGCCAGCAGGCACCCACTCATGTCCCCTTGCATCCCCACCCCCCAGCAGTGCAGGGCACCTGCCAGCAGGCCCCCACTCATGTCCCCTTGCACCCCCACCCCCCAGCACTGAGAGGCACCTGCCAGCAGGCCCTCACCCATGTCCCACTCATGTCCCCTTGCACCCCCACCCCCCAGCAGTGCAGGGCACCTGCCAGCAGGCCCCCACTCATGTCCCACTCACATCCCCTTGAACCCTCACCCCCCAGCAGTGCAGGGCACCTGCCAGCAGGCCCCCACTCATGTCCCACTCATGTCCCCTTGCACCCCCAGCAGTGCAGGGCACCTGCCAGCAGGCCCCCACTCATGTCCCCTTGCACCCCCACCCCCCAGCAGTGCAGGGCACCTGCCAGCAGGCCCCCACTCATGTTCCACTCATGTCCCCTTGCATCCCCACCCCCCAGCAGTGCAGGGCACCTGCCAGCAGGCCCCCACTCATGTCCCCTTGCACCTCCACCCCCCAGCAGTGCAGGGCACCTGCCAGCAGGCCCCCACTCATGTCCCACTCATGTCCCCTTGAACCCTCACCCCCAGTAGTGCAGGACACCTGCCAGCAGGCCCCCACTCATGTCCTGTTACACACCCACCCCCCAGCACAGAGGGGCACCTCCCAGCAGGCCCCCACTCATGTCCCCTTGCACACCCACCCCCAGCACTGAGGGGCACCTGCCAGCAGGCCCCCACTCATGTCCCCTTGCACCCCCACCCCCCAGCAGTGCAGGGCAACTGCCAGCAGGCCCCCACTCATGTCCCACTCATGTCCCCTTGCAACCCCACCTTCCAGCAGTGCAGGGCACCTGCCAGCAGGCCCCCACTCATGTCCCCTTGCACCTCCACCCCCCAGCAGTGCAGGGCACCTGCCAGCAGGCCCCCACTCATGTCCCACTCATGTCCCCTTGAACCCTCACCCCCAGTAGTGCAGGACACCTGCCAGCAGGCCCCCACTCATGTCCCACTCATATCCCCTTGCACCCCCACCCCCAGCAGTGCAGGGCACCTGCCAGCAGGCCCCCACTCATGTCCCCTTGCACCCCCAACCCCCAGCAGTCCAGGGCACCTGCCAGCAGGCCCCCACTCATGTCCCACTCATGTCCCCTTGCACCCCCACGTTCCAGCAGTGCAGGGCACCTGCCAGCAGGCCCCCACTCATGTCCCCTTGCACCCCCACCCCCCAGCAGTGCAGGGCACCTGCCAGCAGGCCCCCACGCATGTCCCACTCATGTCCCCTTGAACCCTCACCCCCAGTAGTGCAGGACACCTGCCAGCAGGCCCCCACTCATGTCACACTCATGTCCCCCTGCACCCCCACCCCCCCAGCAGTGCAGGGCACCTGCCAGCAGGCCCCCACTCATGTCACCTTGCACCCCCACCCCCCAGCAGTGCTGGCCACCTGCCAGCAGGCCCCCACTCATGTCCCCTTGCACTCCCATCCCCCAGCAGTGCAGGGCACCTGCCAGCAGGCCCCCACTCATGTCCCACTCATGTCCCCTTGCACCCCCAGCAGTGCAGGGTACCTGCCAGCAGTACCCCACTCATGTCCCATTGCACCCCCACCCCCAGCAGTGCAGGGCACCTGCCAGCAGGCCCCCACTCATGTCCCACTCATGTCCCCTTGCACCCCCACCCCCCAGCAGTGCAGGGCACCTGCCAGCAGGCCCACACTCATGTCCCACTCATATCCCCTTGCACCCCCACCCCCCAGCAGTGCAGGGCACCTGCCAGCAGGACCCCATCCATGTCCCCTTGCACCCCCAACCCCCAGCATTGAGGGGCACCTGCCAGCAGGCCCCCACTCATGTCCCGTTGCACACCCACCCCCCAGCACTGAGGGGCACCTCCCAGCAGGCCCCCACTCATGTCCCCTTGCACACCCACCCCCAGCACTGAGGGGCACCTGCCAGCAGGCCCCCACTCATGTCCCCTTGCACCCCCACCCCCCAGCAGTGCAGGGCACCTGCCAGCAGGCCCCCACTCATGTCCCACTCATGTCCCCTTGCACCCCCACCTTCCAGCAGTGCAGGGCACCTGCCAGCAGACCCCCACTCATGTCCCCTTGCACCCCCACCCCCCAGCAGTGCAGGGCACCTGCCAGCAGGCCCCCAGTCATGTCCCACTCATGTCCCCTTGAACCCCCACCCCCAGTAGTGCAGGACACCTGCCAGCAGGCCCCCACTCATGTCCCACTCATATCCCCTTGCACCCCCACACCCCAGCAGTGCAGGGCACCTGCCAGCAGGCCCCCACTCATGTCCCATTGCACCCCCAAGCCCCAGCAGTGCAGGGCACCTATCAGCAGGCCCCCACTCATGTCCCCTTGCACCCCCACCCTCCCACAGTGCAGGGCACCTGCCATCAGGCCCCACTCATGTCCCCTTGCACCCCCACCCTCCCACAGTGCAGGGCACCTGCCAGCAGGCCCCCACTCATGTCCCCCAGCACCCTCACCCCCCAGCTCTGAGGGGCACCTGCCAGCAGGCCCCACTCATGTCCCCTTGCACACCCACCCCCCAGCAGTGCAGGGTACCTGCCAGCAGGCCCCCACTCATGTCCCCCAGCACCCCCACCCCCCAGCACTGAGGGGCACCTGCCAGCAGGACCCCACTCATGTCCACTTGCACACCCACCCTCCCACAGTGCAGGGCACCTGCCAGCAGGCCCCCACTCATGTCCCCCAGCACCCTCACCCCCCTGCTCTGAGGGGCACCTGCCAGCAGGCCCCCACTCATGTCCCCTTGCACTCCCACCCCCCAGCAGTGCAGGGCACCTGCCAGCAGGCCCCCACTCATGTCCCACTCATGTCCCCTTGCACCCCCACCCCCCAGCAGTGCAGGGCACCTGCCAGCAGGCCCCCACTCATGTCCCCTTGCACCCCCACGCCCCAGCAGTGCAGGGTACCTGCCAGCAGGCCCCACTCATGTCCCATTGCACCCCCACCCCCCAGCAGTGCAGGGCACCTGCCATCAGGCCCCCACTCATGTCCCACTCATGTCCCCTTGCAACCCCACCCCCCAGCAGTGCAGGGCACCTGCCAGCAGGCCCCCACTCATGTCCCAATCATGTTCCCTTGCACCTCCACCCCCCAGCAGTGCAGGGCACCTGCCAGCAGGCCCCCACTCATGTCCCACTCATGTCCCCTTGCACTCCCACCCCCAGCAGTGCAGGGCACCTGCCAGCAGGCCCCCACTCATGTCCCACTCATGTCCCCTTGCACCCCCACCCCCCATCAGTGCAGGGCACCTGCCAGCAGGCCCCCACTCATGTCCCCTTGCACCCCCACCCCCCAGCACTGAGAGGCACCTGCCAGCAGGCCCTCACCCATGTCCCACTCATGTCCCCTTGCACCCCCACCCCCCAGCAGTGCAGGGCACCTGCCAGCAGGCCCCCACTCATGTCCCACTCACATCCCCTTGAACCCTCACCCCCCAGCAGTGCAGGGCACCTGCCAGCAGGCCCCACTCATGTCCCACTCATGTCCCCTTGCACCCCCAGCAGTGCAGGGCACCTGCCAGCAGGCCCCCACTCATGTCCCCTTGCACCCCCACCCCCCAGCAGTGCAGGGCACCTGCCAGCAGGCCCCCACTCATGTTCCACTCATGTCCCCTTGCAACCCCACCCCCCAGCAGTGCAGGGCACCTGCCAGCAGGCCCCCACTCATGTCCTGTTACACACCCACCCCCCAGCACAGAGGGGCACCTCCCAGCAGGCCCCCACTCATGTCCCCTTGCACACCCACTCCCAGCACTGAGGGGCACCTGCCAGCAGGCCCCCACTCATGTCCCCTTGCACCCCCACCCCCCAGCAGTGCAGGGCAACTGCCAGCAGGCCCCCACTCATGTCCCACTCATGTCCCCTTGCACCCCCACCTTCCAGCAGTGTAGGGCACCTGCCAGCAGGCCCCCACTCATGTCCCCTTGCACCTCCACCCCCCAGCAGTGCAGGGCACCTGCCAGCAGGCCCCCACTCATGTCCCACTCATGTCCCCTTGAACCCTCACCCCCAGTAGTGCAGGACACCTGCCAGCAGGCCCCCACTCATGTCCCACTCATATCCCCTTGCACCCCCACCCCCAGCAGTGCAGGGCACCTGCCAGCAGGCCCCCACTCATGTCCCCTTGCACCCCCAACCCCCAGCAGTCCAGGGCACCTGCCAGCAGGCCCCCACTCATGTCCCACTCATGTCCCCTTGCACCACCACGTTCCAGCAGTGCAGGGCACCTGCCAGCAGGCCCCCACTCATGTCCCCTTGCACCCCCACCCCCCAGCAGTGCAGGGCACCTGCCAGCAGGCCCCCACTCATGTCCCACTCATGTCCCCTTGAACCCTCACCCCCAGTAGTGCAGGACACCTGCCAGCAGGCCCCACTCATGTCACACTCATGTCCCCCTGCACCCCCACCCCCCAGCAGTGCAGGGCACCTGCCAGCAGGCCCCCACTCATGTCACCTTGCACCCCCACCCCCCAGCAGTGCTGGCCACCTGCCAGCAGGCCCCCACTCATGTCACCTTGCACTCCCACCCCCCAGCAGTGCAGGGCACCTGCCAGCAGGCCCCCACTCATGTCCCACTCATGTCCCCTTGCACCCCCAGCAGTGCAGGGTACCTGCCAGCAGTACCCCACTCATGTCCCATTGCACCCCCACCCCCAGCAGTGCACGGCACCTGCCAGCAGGCCCCCACTCATGTCCCACTCATGTCCCCTTGCACCCCCACCCCCCGGCAGTGCAGGGCACCTGCCAGCAGGCCCACACTCATGTCCCACTCATATCCCCTTGCACCCCCACCCCCCAGCAGTGCAGGGCACCTGCCAGCAGGCCCCCATCCATGTCCCCTTGCACCCCCAACCCCCAGCATTGAGGGGCACCTGCCAGCAGGCCCCCACTCATGTCCCGTTGCACACCCACCCCCCCAGCACTGAGGGGCACCTCCCAGCAGGCCCCCACTCATGTCCCCTTGCACACCCACCCCCAGCACTGAGGGGCACCTGCCAGCAGGCCCCCACTCATGTCCCCTTGCACCCCCACCCCCCAGCAGTGCAGGGCACCTGCCAGCAGGCCCCCACTCATGTCCCACTCATGTCCCCTTGCACCCCCACCTTCCAGCAGTGCAGGGCACCTGCCAGCAGACCCCCACTCATGTCCCCTTGCACCCCCACCCCCCAGCAGTGCAGGGCACCTGCCAGCAGGCCCCCAGTCATGTCCCACTCATGTCCCCTTGAACCCCCACCCGCAGAAGTGCAGGACACCTGCCAGCAGGCCCCCACTCATGTCCCACTCATATCCCCTTGCACCCCCACCCCCCAGCAGTGCAGGGCACCTGCCAGCAGGCCCCCACTCATGTCCCATTGCACCCCCAACCCCCAGCAGTGCAGGGCACCTACCAGCAGGCCCCCACTCATGTCCCCTTGCACCCCCACCCTCCCACCGTGCAGGGCACCTGCCAGCAGGCCCCACTCATGTCCCCTTGCACCCCACCCTCCCACAGTGCAGGGCACCTGCCAGCAGGCCCCCACTCATGTCCCCCAGCACCCTCACCCCCCAGCTCTGAGGGGCACCTGCCAGCAGGCCCCACTCATGTCCCCTTGCACACCCACCCCCCAGCAGTGCAGGGTACCTGCCAGCAGGCCCCCACTCATGTCCCCCAGCACCCCCACCCCCCAGCACTGAGGGGCACCTGCCAGCAGGACCCCACTCATGTCCCCTTGCACACCCACCCTCCCACAGTGCAGGGCACCTGCCAGCAGGCCCCCACTCATGTCCCCCAGCACCCTCACCCCCCTGCTCTGAGGGGCACCTGCCAGCAGGCCCCCACTCATGTCCCCTTGCACTCCCACCCCCCAGCAGTGCAGGGCACCTGCCAGCAGGCCCCCACTCATGTCCCACTCATGTCCCCTTGCACCCCCACCCCCCAGCAGTGCAGGGCACCTGCCAGCAGGCCCCCACTCATGTCCCCTTGCACCCCCACGCCCCAGCAGTGCAGGGTACCTGCCAGCAGGCCCCCACTCATGTCCCATTGCACCCCCACCCCCCAGCAGTGCAGGGCACCTGCCATCAGGCCCCCACTCATGTCCCACTCATGTCCCCTTGCAACCCCACCCCCCAGCAGTGCAGGGCACCTGCCAGCAGGCCCCCACTCATGTCCCAATCATGTTCCCTTGCACCTCCACCCCCCAGCAGTGCAGGGCACCTGCCAGCAGGCCCCCACTCATGTCCCACTCATGTCCCCTTGCACTCCCACCCCCAGCAGTGCAGGGCACCTGCCAGCAGGCCCCCACTCATGTCCCACTCATGTCCCCTTGCACCCCCACCCCCCATCAGTGCAGGGCACCTGCCAGCAGGCCCCCACTCATGTCCCCTTGTACCCCCACCCCCCAGCAGTGCAGGGTATCTGCCAGCAGGCTTCCACTCATGTCCCATTGCACCCCACCCCCAGCAGTGCAGGGCACCTGCCAGCAGGCCCCCACTCATGTCCCACTCATGTCCCCTTGCACCCCCACCCCCCAGCAGTGCAGGGCACCTGCCAGCAGGCCCCCACTCATGTCCCACTCATGTTCCCTTGCACCTCCACCCCCCAGCAGTGCAGGGCACCTACCAGCAGGCCCCCACTCATGTCCCACTCATGTTCCCTTGCACCCCCACCCCCCAGCAGTGCAGGGCACCTGCCAGCAGGCCCCCACTCATGTCCCCTTGCACCCCACCCCCAGCAGTGCAGGGCACCTGCCAGCAGGCCCCCACTCATGTCCCATTGCACCCCACCCCCCAGCAGTGCAGGGCACCTGCCAGCAGGCCCCCACTCATGTCCCACTCATGTCCCCTTGCACCCCCACCCCCCAGCATTGAGGGGCACCTGCCAGCAGGCCCCCACTCATGTCCCACTCATGTCCCCTTGCATCCCCACCCCCTAGCAGTGCAGGGCACCTGCCAGCAGGCCCCCACTCATGTCCCAATCATGTCCCCTTGTACCCCCAAGCCCCAGTAGTGCAGGGCACCTGCCAGCAGGCCCCCACTCATGTCCCACTCATGTCCGCTTGCACCCCCACCCCCCAGCACTGCAGGGCACCTTCCAGCAGGCCCCCACTCATGTCCCCGTGCACCCCCACCCTCCCACAGTGCAGGGCACCTGCCAGCAGGCCCCCACTCATGTCCCCCAGCACCCTCACCCCCCAGCTCTGAGGGGCACCTGCCAGCAGGCCCCACTCATGTCCCCTTACACACCCACCCCCCAGCAGTGCAGGGTACCTGCCAGCAGGCCCCCACTCATGTCCCCCAGCACCCCCACCCCCCAGCACTGAGGGGCACCTGACAGCAGGACCCCACTCATGTCCCCTTGCACACCCACCCTCCCACAGTGCAGGGCACCTGCCAGCAGGCTCCCACTCATGTCCCCCAGCACCCTCACCCCCTGCTCTGAGGGACACCCGCCAGCAGGCCCCCACGCATGTCCCCTTGCACCCCCACCCCCCAGCAGTGCAGGGTACCTGCCAGCAGGCCCCCACTCATGTCCCATTGCACCCCCACGCCCCAGCAGTGCAGGGCACCTGCCAGCAGGCCCCCACTCATGTCCCACTCATGTCCCCTTGCAACCCCACCCCCCAGCAGTGCAGGGCACCTGCCAGAAGACCCCCACTCATGTCCCACTCATGTTCCCTTGCACCTCCACCCCCCAGCAGTGCAGGGCACCTGCCAGCAGGCCCCCACTCATGCATGTCCCCTTGCACCCCACCCCCAGCAGTGCAGGGCACCTGCCAGCAGGCCCCCACTCATGCCCCATTGCACCCCCACCCCCCAGCACTGAGGGTCACCTGCCAGCAGGCCCCCACTCATGTCCCCCACTCATGTCCCCTTGCACCCCCACCCCCTAGCAGTGCAGGGCACCTGCCAGCAGGCCCCCACTCATGTCCCACTAATGTCCCCTTGTACCCCCACCCCCAGTAGTGCAGGGCACCTGCCAGCAGGCCCTCACTCATGTCCCACTCATGTCTCCTTGCACCCCCACCCCTAGCACTGCAGGGCACCTGCCAGCAGGCCCCCACTCATGTCCCCTTGCACCCCCACCCTCCCACAGTGCAGGGCACCTGCCAGCAGGCCCCCACTCATGTCCCCCAACACCCTCACCCCCCAGCTCTGAGGGGCACCTGCCAGCATGCCCCACTCATGTCCTCTTGCACACCCACCCCCCCAGCAGTGCAGGGTACCTGCCAGCAGGCCCCCACTCATGTCCCCCAGCACGCCCACCCCCCAGCACTGAGGACCCCACTCATGTCCCCTTGCACACCCACCCTCCCACAGTGCAGGGCACCTGCCAGCAGGCCCCCACTCATGTCCCCCAGCACCCTCATCCCCCAGCTCTGAGGGGCACCTGCCAGCAGGCCCCCACTCATGTCCCCTTGCACACCCACCCCCCAGAAGTGCAGGGCTCCTGCCAGCAGGCCCCCACTCATGCATGTCCCCTTGCACCCCACCCCCAGCAGTGCAGGGCACCTGCCAGCAGGCCCCCACTCATGCCCCATTGCACCCCCACCCCCCAGCACTGAGGGTCACCTGCCAGCAGGCCCCCACTCATGTCCCCCACTCATGTCCCCTTGCACCCCCACCCCCTAGCAGTGCAGGGCACCTGCCAGCAGGCCCCCACTCATGTCCCACTAATGTTCCCTTGTACCCCCACCCCCAGTAGTGCAGGGCACCTGCCAGCAGGCCCTCACTCATGTCCCACTCATGTCTCCTTGCACCCCCACCCCCAGCACTGCAGGGCACCTGCCAGCAGGCCCCCACTCATGTCCCCTTGCACCCCCACCCTCCCACAGTGCAGGGCACCTGCCAGCAGGCCCCCACTCATGTCCCCCAACACCCTCACCCCCCAGCTCTGAGGGGCACCTGCCAGCATGCCCCACTCATGTCCTCTTGCACACCCACCCCCCCCAGCAGTGCAGGGTACCTGCCAGCAGGCCCCCACTCATGTCCCCCAGCACGCCCACCCCCCAGCACTGAGGACCCCACTCATGTCCCCTTGCACACCCACCCTCCCACAGTGCAGGGCACCTGCCAGCAGGCCCCCACTCATGTCCCCCAGCACCCTCATCCCCCAGCTCTGAGGGGCACCTGCCAGCAGGCCCCCACTCATGTCCCCTTGCACACCCACCCCCCAGAAGTGCAGGGCTCCTGCCAGCAGGCCCCCACTCATGTCCCCCAGCACCCCCACCCCCAGCACTAAGGGGCACCTGCCAGCAGGACCCCACTCATGTCCCCTTGCACACCCACCCCCAGCACTGAGGGGCACCTGCCAGCAGGCCCCCACTCATGTCCCCTTGCACCCCCACGCCAAGCAGTGCAGGGCACCTGCCAGCAGGCCCCCACTCATGTCCCACTCATGTCCCCTTGCAACCCCCCCCAGCAGTGCAGGGCACCTGCCAGCAGGCCCCCACTCATGTCCCACTCATGTTCCCTTGCACCTCCACCCCCCAGCAGTGCAGGGCACCTGCCAGCAGGCCCCCACTCATGTCCCCTTGCACCCCACCCCCAGCAGTGCATGGCACCTGCAGCAGGCCCCCACTCATGTCCCATTGCACCCCCACCTCCCAGCACTGAGGGGCACCTGCCAGCAGGCCCCCAATCATGTCCCACTCATGTCCCCTTGCACCCCCACCCCCTAGCAGTGCAGGGCACCCACCAGCAGGCCCCCACTCATGTCCCACTAATGTCCCCTTGTACACCCACCCCCAGTAGTGCAGGGCACCTGCCAGCAGGCCCCCACTCATGTCCCACTCATGTCCCCTTGCAACCCCACCCCCCAGCACTGCAGGGCACCTGCCAGCAGGCTCCCACTCATGTCCCCTTGCACCCCAACCTCCCACAGTGCAGGGCACCTGCCAGCAGGCCCCCACTCATGTACTTCATGGGCTCGCAGGAAATTTTACACGCGATTGTGCCTGGGCGAGCGGGGTACGTGTACTTCAGGGGCTCGCAGGAAGTTTTACACACGATTGGGCCTGGGCGAGCGGGGTACATGTATTACTGGGGTGGGCGGGGAAGTACAGGAGGCAAATGAGCGGAACGCACACACGCACGTGCCAAAAAAGACGTGCTAACCCGGAAACACGTACGCCAGCAGGAAGCAGGCGTACGTGGACCCGCGCAACATAAAAGTGCGCGCAAACAACAAGCAAGCTCAGACGCAAGGATGAACATACCATTCCTAGCAGCAGTGGTCGTGGGATACCGCAGGAGGAGGAGGAGGATAGTCAGGCCGAGAATGTTCACACCCAGAACCAGCCTTTTTGGCATGCCTGATGACCAAGTGTATGGGAGGTACAGGTTTCCACCTCACATAATATTCGACCTGGTCAGTGAGTGGGAGGATGACCTCACATCACCCACCCTCTGCTCCCAAGCACTCAGCCCCCTGGAGAAGGTCCTCAATGTACTGCACTTTTTGGCCACCGGATTATTTCAGCGGACAAGTGCCATAGTGGGGGGGTGTCACAGGCCAGGCAATCACGCTGCCTTCACCAGGTCTTGGCCATCAGGACTGCACGCCCATCAGTCCGCAGGCACATATACCTGCCCAGAACACCTGCAGAAAGGCAGGCTGCCGTCCAGGATTTCTACAGGGTGGCACAATTCCCCAAAGTCCTAGGTGCCATTGTTTGCACCCATGTGGCTCGACGTCCCCCCAAGGCATTAGAGCACATCTATAGAAACCGCAAGCACTGGCATTCCATCAACGTGCAGGTAGTATGTGATGCCAAGGGAATCATCATCTCAGTATATGCCAACTATCCAGGGTCCACCCACGACAGTTTCATTTACAGAATGTCAACCCTAAACCGGGACCTAGAAGCTGGGCGGCATGGTGATACATGGCTGCTTGGTGAGTATAAATGCAACAGCACATGCATGCATGCCAGATACTGAGTAATGTCACAACCCTACTAATGATACCCATCACCACCTCCCCAGGGGACATTGCCTACCCTCTGAGCACACACATGATGACGCCAATTCGGAACCCCACCACGCCACCCGAGGTAAGATACAACACAGCCCATATTGCAACCCGTAGCATAGTGGAGCACACATTTGGAGTGCTCAAGTCACGCTTTCGCTCCCTTGACCGTTCTGGCGGGCAGCTGTTATATGCTCCCCCAGTAGTGTGCAGGATCATAGTTGCAGCATGTGTCCTGCACAACGTTGCAACATGCCGGGGCCTGCCGGTGGACATGGTGGTGCCCCCGCATCCCCAACCACATGCACGCCCACTGCGCATGTGGGGGGAAAGGGCACGGGGTGAGGCAGCCCGAACGCAGCTGGTGGCTAATTACTTCACTTGGAATCACACCCCTGTGGAGTGCACACAGCCCTGCCACATACCAGCTGACAATCAATGATGATGACATAAGGGACAGTCAACTGTCACAACCATACCAGCCTGAGATTGGTCACCTGGAAGTGTCACAATGTGTGCATCCCTACCTACAGAAACACCACCAATGCTGTGTCATCAAAAGACACATATGCTGCCAAATGCATTACCCCCTTGCAAAATACAACATGAGAACAGTGCCATGTCACCCAACCCCTCCCCAGCACCGCCACCCAACACACCATGGCATGTCATGCTATATGAGAGCAAACAAAGCAATCCCGAAAACCTGACACAAGTGTCACAAAGTACAGTGTCCCTAATGGAAACTGGCCACACACAATATACTCCCAGTAATGTTGAACTAACAACACACATGACCAAAACTTATCAACAATACAATGCAGCTACACAAGCTCAAACATAACTGAAACATGACAGTACTAAGTTAAAGTAGTCGTAGTCTTACAACCTCAATATGCCACCACATCGCCCTCTTCCAACTGTAGTCTTGCATGCTTCAAAACTTCTCTGTGTACTGCATACAACATGAACTCCATCTCCAAAGTAGACGGCCTTGTGAAGACATGGGGAATGAACCTGCAAATTCAGAGGGAGACATGGAAGCAGAAGCATACATAATTCCAACATGCAGTGTACAATACAACAACAATATACACAAGGAAGTTCTACACAGTATAGACTACAGACTGCCCACACAGCTCATGGGAGCCCAACATCACTGTGTACATCACTGTCACTTGGTCACACCCTTTGCAAGCCCATGGAAACGGGAAGCAGGAGGGGTGTGTGTCTCACGAACTCAAGCATCGAACCCAAACTCAGGACAAGCCTGCATGTGCGCCGCCGGAATACAGAAGATGCCCACGGGAGCCACACAAGGCAACACACTGTCAAAATATAATAAAAAATAAAAAATAAAAAATAAAAAAATGGCCATGTGGGGGCCGGGGGAGGGAGGCCAACCAGGAGGTCCGAGGACAGGGTGCGCAGCCGCCTGTATGGATGTTGGGAAAAAAAACACCTCCATGGGTTCATGGCCTGCATGGCTATGCCAATGTGGGAGAACTGCTGCTGTCGCTCTCATTACCCTCTGCTGCTGCCACAGGAGGTGGTGGTGCTACGGGAGGCAGCCCACGCAAAGCCCTGGTATGGCCCTCCATGGCAGCAAGCATTCGGGTGTGGAAGGTCTCATTCTGGAGGATTATAATGCGGAGATCCCCATGCACCTGACGTGATGCCCGGATCTCCTCCCGAGTTGCCTGCATCTCAGCTGAGAGTGAACGTGTGAGCCTCTCAAGCTGCTGTTCTGTCCACAAGTTAGTGGAAGTCTCAAGGTCAACAAGAGTCTCCCTGAGGTGATGGAGTTCTACCCTCAGGGCTTCCCTGTGGCCCTGGGACTCTATTGATATCGATTGGCGTAGAGTCTCCAGTGCCACCCGTCTGTCCCTGTTGGACACCAACATGTTCTCCCTGTGTGATTGGCAAATGGAGTCTGTTGCCTGCTGTAGTTGCTCCATCTGCCTTTCAGGGGGGACAATGGAAGTGGCCACCCTCTCCATTGCTTGAGCCATCATCTCAACTGATGCTGCCTGTTGGGTTGCCATGCCGTACATGGATTGTTCCCATGCGGTATTGCCTGGTGGCGTACGGCCACCATGTCAGCGGGCACCACATCTGTTTGGGGCAAGGCGATCTGCGCCTTGCTGTGCCGGCATTGCCTGAGGCTGCAGGACTGCATTCCCCCTCTGATCTGCTGGCCCAGGAACAGGATCAGATGTTGTGGAGTGTGACCCTGCACCCGTAACCGCCAAAGGCTGACTAACCAACACTGACATCCCCATAGAGGGTTCTACCCCTGGTGCAGGTGGGTTGGACAGAACAGAACCCCTTCCAGAAACACTTACCTGCGAAGCCACATAGGTCTCATCATCCGAATCAACACCTGACTAGAGGTCTGGGGAGGTGCACCCAGAGACACCCCTGGACAGAATCGTCTGCAGTAAGAGTGGGTTCTCACCCACCACCACACCACGTCCCCCACTGGTGGTCGGTTGTGCCTCAGGTTCCTCCTGGGTCTGCTCCTCAACCTCAACAGCATCAAGTGCGTCATCCCCTGCAAAAACATGAAAGACAAAAAATGGAAACAGGCATTAGCACCATAGCACACAAATAGGCCTGACAAGCTACAGAACCAGTACATGATTTACACAAGTCCCACATGACTATAACCCTCCCATGCATGCACTGTCACAGAGTTGGAAGGGGAGGCAAAAGTCAGACACTGATGACACCAAGCTGGAAGAGCAACACATTTGCTGCATGCTGGGTAGCACTGCCATCACACATTGGCCTGTGAGTGGCATGTCCTATACACATAAATGACACATGCCATCACAAAGATGGCATGTACCATAGCCATGGTACATTCCACAAGTACATCCATATGTCAGTGAATGAGTACTGTCACCCATCCATGTGAGATGGACATGAAGAGATGAAAAATGCCACATAGTGTGAAAAGATACGCCATGTGCCACACACTGCAACACATCCAGTGTACAAAAATACAGTGATTGCAGGGCCATGTACACATCAATGGTTGTGCACTGCAACATGACAGGAAACAACTAGCATGTTCCACATTCAAACAGGCCCAAAAACATCATGTGATCAGGACAATACTCATTCAGCCTGAATGGTCAAATCATTCAATTACCAAGGTGACACATGTGGGCCAATGTGAGTTCTTCAATGACAGAAGCATGTCACATATGTCACAGCAGGGCTGAGGAATGTGTTGCAAAAGTGGGAGAATTGAAACAATCAGCCTGAAAGAACACTGTAAAATACAAACAATGTTGTTGCATGATGCCACCTCAAGGGCAACTGCCGTAATGTTGAACTAAATTACTGTGGGCAGAAGGGATAGTGTCACACCCAAATTCAAGGCTGCAGAATGTTTTGGATGAAGCACACGGGTGACCCATACTACTCAGTCACACACAACCTCACCTGCCACTCAATCAGAACCCGTCACCCAAACAACATACACATGCATTACACACACACGCATGGGCTCTCACCGGACAATGTGTCATAATCGGGTAGTTCTCCCACACCTTGAATCTGTTCCTCTGTGATGAAGGTCCCAGCAACAGACTCATATTCAGTGAGTTTGTTGTCCTCTTGTGGAGGCCCACCGCCAGTCACCAGAGTAGCGGCATGACTTGAGGCCAGCTTGTTCTTTGCTCCGCATTTCAGGTCGTTCCACCGCTTGTAGCAATCATCAGCTGAGCGCCTCACAAATCCAAGGCCACTTATGTGGTTGGTGATGGTCTGCCGGTGTGCCTTACGTTGACCAGGTGTGGTCTTGGACCCTGCAGTCACCACCATTTCGTGGCTATGTTGCAACACATAGCTCACAAGTGCATCAAGTTCTGAATCATTGAAGCAAGGCTTCCTTGAGGTACCGGAGTGTGTAGCCGTGCCTGCGGTCTCAGCCTGTCTTGCCAGAGCACCCTTCTTCCTCATTTTAAAAGGTGGAGCGGAGCCAGAGTGGCTAACGCCGCTCTGGTCAGTAGGGGCAGAATCACCGGTGGACTGGGTTGTTGAAGTGTGCGAATGCACATTGACCATAGGACTTGGTGCAGTCATTGTCTGAAGTGTAATGTTGGCAGGGGGAACATCAGTATGATGGACCAGGACCGACAATGTCTTGGCTGGGAGAGTCAGAGCTAGGGCGGATGGAGCTGCAGCTGCCCCTGCAGCCTCAATACCCTGGATACTTGGGGCAGCAGATGACATAGCTGCCCCAGATCCACGTGGCTTGGTGACAACTTGCACCGCCACAAGTGGCTTAGACTTGCTGACCTGGAAGTCAGCAAGGGAGTCATCCAGTGCCAGGTCAGGTGCCACAATGGGCTGGTCCAACAAGGGCTGATCTGGGATGGTCTCAGCCACGTTTCCCTCAACCATGAGGGGGTCATGGGTGTCCCTGATTGGTCCTCCACACATGGGGGTATAGGGGCACCCTGTACATCCCAGCCATGTCCCCTACCGCTCCCACCACATCCACCTTTTGAAGGTCTGCCACCTTTGCCTCCCTTACCGCTTGGTCGCCTCCCAACCATGGCACTGATGTTGTTGTGCGTATGGGAGGAGCAGTAAACTATTGTCCTGGGCAATTGGGGGTCAAAGGGGTAGGGTACTAGATGGAATTCGTACCCTAGTGCTCTAACAAGGCTGTCTGTGACTCCTGGAGGAAGATGACGGGTCACGCAACGCACTGGCAGCCCAAAAACAAAAATAAAAGTGCACGCAACCCCTCATAGACCACGTGCATGGAAAAATGAACCCGCACTATGCTGTGGCACCCAGAAACACAAAAATAAGCGTACGCGTGACACACGCAGCCTACAATGACCTCTGAAGGGGGTACGCGACACACGGGGCAAGCACAGTTGCGAAGTACGTGCGGAACTCACCGTCTGCCTGGAAAAAGAACGTGAAAAATATGCATGTGTGCGCGTTGGAAACACCCCCGCCAAAAGAAGAATTGTACGCTGCCTGAGGAGACAGGACAAAAGGAGAAGTGAACACTGTTTGAGGAAACAGGCCCAAAAAAAGTAGAAAAATGAAAGCTGTCAGAGGTAACAGGGAGTATGATTTTGAAACGCTGTGAAGTAATCGCGTGTGAACCGAGAAGAAGTACAGAATCCACCCACTTGCTCTCCACAAAAAGCACGTACAAGGAAATGGCATCCTACACATACCTTTTAAACCGGCCCACACGTACACGTCACTTACGCGTGTACGCGCGCTTTCCTCCAATTACACGCGCTGACACTTGGACGTGCAGCTTTTCCACGTGTGCTCTGTCATCATGTGCTATGAGGGAAACACCCGCGCGCGTTACATCACAGATGCGCTTACACGCTAATGGCCTTTGGTCCAATGAAATCGCGTGCGTGCGCTGACACGCTTATGCGCTAAGGGCCTTTCCTCGAATTAAACGCTGACAAGCAAGATTTTCACGTGCCAAATCCCTCCGTATCAAGTTGGCCACGCGTTCACACACGGAAGACCACGCTCCTGCCCAGAAGGCCGAATTACTGCCCCCCAGAGCCCCGAGCACGCTCCCACCTGCCATCTGCTGCTGCCTGATTGCCTGCTGCCCACGTACCCTGCCATTTGCTGCCTGCACGTCAGCCAGGGCTGTGACCACCCCTGCTGGAACCAAAGACTCCCGACTGGGATTCCATCGCTCCACAGCCCAGCCCCAGGACCCAGTTGCCCACCCACTCCTGCCTCTGGGGTTGCCATGTCGGGCACATCTCCACCTGGCACCACTGGCAATCTCCAGCCAGAGAGGCAGGAGGCCACCAGCTTCATTGCCACCGAATTTGGTGTCCTGGTGGAGCATGTCCTGGGGCATTATGATGCCCTCTTCAGAACAAGACGCGCCAACAAGGAAAGACGGGAGAGGATCTGGGATGACGCAGTGGTTGCCATCAACGCGGAGGGGGTGGCAACCCGCAATTACCAACATGTCAAGAAGCACTGGAAGGACTTGAGGTCCAGGACCCTCAACAAGGCCCGGCGCCTCGTGGAGGGGGGCCGGGGCAGCATGAGTACCATCCAGATGAAGGTCCTGGAACGCGTAGGCCCAGCGCTCCACGCCCAGATCCTTCGGAGGCAGACCCGTCCGGAGTTGGCAGTAAGTGGCCAAGCATTGCTGTGTGAGACAGGGCATGTTGCAGGGTGCTGGTTGTCTGATACTTGCCTGTATGTGTGACATAGGCCATGTACGTATGTGTGTGTGCAGGGACATCATGGTCATGCATGTGAGACCAGTAATGTGTGAACCACATGGTTGATGCATGTGTTACAATGCAACATGCAGAGCAGCATGGGGAATGCACACATTAATGCATGCCTGTCTCTGTTATTGGACATGGATGGGGTGTGAAAGATGGGTGCTGCTGTCATGGACATGTATGGTGTCCATGTCTGTGTGTCTGACTTGCGTGTCTGTGACTTGGAAATGCCATGGATGCATGACACATGTCTGTGACAATGTTCAGATTCACTGATGCAGCCTACTCATCCTTGTATCCACTGTGTCTGGAGTGTACAAGGCCAGATGGATGAAACTAGGGTGAAGTGTGTGCATGTGATGGGCATGACCCATGATGCATGTGAGTTTCAAACCAGCATTGTATGTTTGAAGAGTCCCTTGGACATGTATGCTAATGTTCATAGCATGCGCCATGCCTGTTACTGCATGTGTTTTGCTTGCACTGACCCATGTGCTGTGGAGGGACATGATGGAAGTGATGTTTGACAGTGCCACTCATCTGCTATTGCTTCCTGTCTAGGGGACCATTGTACAGTACCCTGATGCTTGTGTTCTATGTCTCCCTCTACACAGCGGCAAGTGATGAAAAGGGCAGAAGCGGCGCTGTGGAGCAAAGCGGCAGGGATGCCCCCACCGGCCGGCGACACAAGGCCCAGTCACCCTCCCAGAATTTACCATCGTCCGGGAGTGAGGGGACTCGTGCTGCGTCTGCCACTCTGGCTGCAGCGGAAGGGGTGGGTGAGCCCCCACAGGGGCTTGCAACGGCGGAAGCCGGTGTGGAGCCATCATGGTTGGTGGTTTCCACAGAGGAGGAGGAGGCCGCTACTGAGCCGCAGATGGGGCCTGGTGGGGGTGGTACCACTGGTGCAAGTGGTGCAGTCCAGGGCCAGGGGCAGGAGGCAGCACAGGTCACCGCGGAGGGGAGTGTGCATGTCGCTGTCCCTGACCCTGTGACTGGACCACCATGCACCAGCAGGGATGCCCCATCCCAGGCCCGTCCGCAGGTAGGGGGGATGTCCATGTCATCTGACACTCCTCTACCTGCGGACGACGGGACCCCTGGCCGTATGGAGAAGGTCTTGATTGGTGTTGCGTTGTGCACACGTGACATTCGTGATGACGCGCGTGCTTCCCGGGGGGAGCACACACGTCATCACGAAGAGCAGCGTGCCAACGTGGCCCAGTTGGGAGTGTCCATGGTCGGGGGTTTTGTACATGTGTCGGCCACTCTGGCGGCCCTCTCCTCCTCTGTGGAGACTATGCGCCAGTCGTTCTCCATGCCGTCTTCCAGCCCAGATGCCACCAGGGCCCCCTGTGGAGCTGCCCTGACCAACACAGCCAGCTCGGTGGGGATCCCATCCCTGCCGCAGTCGGGAGTCGGAGGTCCAGCAGGTGTGGACACCACAGCAACTGGACCCCAGCAGATGGAGGATGTGCCGGCATCATCGAGCAGGCCACGTGCACGATGGCGTTGGTGGATTCCATCAGCCTGGATGCCGTCATGCTGGCAGAGGCTGTTGCGTCGGAGGCAGCGGCAGGCTCAACGTGGGAGGCATCATGGCTCGGGGCAATCTACATCAGAGGGGCAGGCATCGGCCGGAGGGCAGGAGGACCCTGGAATGGGAGTGTCTTCCGTGTGGCAGCGGTTGGGCCAGCAGATATGTGCGGAGCGGTGGCTGGCGGAGGAGGCATGGCTCACGATGGTCAGGGCGGAGAACTCCATGCGCAGGGCGCTGAGGTGGGCTGAGTGCCTCGACGGAATTCGCAGGGAGTTGGAGGTGGACATGGCGTTATCCCTGCAAGACCTCGGGGCCAGAGAACAGGCCCACCTCCAAGACATTGAACAGGAGTTCGATGATGCCCTGACCCATAACATCAACAAGTGAGCCGTTGGACTTGCCCGCCACCATTGTATATAGTTCATTAGTGTTAAGTTTAATTTCTTTTTTATTTAATTTGGCGCGCATGGGCTATGCCCCACATTATTGTATATAGTTAGTAATTTGGTAGGTTTCATTTATGTCGTTGGGCTCATGGACCCTGGATTTGCTATTTGTACATAGTTTTACAGTGGATTTTTCTCCTTCATCTTTATTTTTCTTCACCATGGAGCAATGGATATTACGCTTTTCTTTCCCTTTGGATTTGCTTTGTTGGACGGTGACTTTGGACAAATTTTCATTTGGATTAATTTGGATTCTCTTTTTTTTTTATTTATCATTTTTTGGTACATGCTGCATTTTCATTATTATTGGCATTATTCTGTGTTTTTATTTCATTCCCTTCATTTTGACTTGATTATATTTTTGTTTCTTACTTCAATGTGTGGTCTTCTCTCATTGGTTTCATGCATGTCACAATGTGGGTTTTCTCAGTCATGTGTTGCCATTGTGTGGGTCGGACAGACTTGCACTAATGCGCATACTGCTTATTTGTGATCTATCATGTAATGGGGATTTCAATTTGGAGTGGATGTAAAGCTTGGTTGGTTGTTTGGACTGGGGTGCTGTGGGGTGGGATTTGTGTGGCCATAAGAGCCAGGGATCTGGATTGTGATGACGTGTTGGCTGGGGGACATGTGTCAAGGCCTGCTGGCAGGTGCCTGTCAATGATGGGGGGGTGGGAATGCAGGGGGACATGTGTGGGACATGTGTGGGGGCCTGCTGGCAGGTGCCCCTGACTGCTGGGGGGTCGGGTGCTGGGGGACATGTGAGGGGGCCTGCTGGCAGGTGCCCCTGACTGCTGGGGGGTGGGGGTGCTGGGGGGCATGTGTGGGGGCCTGCTGGCAGGTGCCCCTGACTGCTGGGGGGTGGGGGTGCAGGGGGACATGTGTGAGGGCCTGCTGGCAGGTGCCCCTGACTGCTGGGGGGTGGGGGTGCTGGGGGACATGTGTGGGGGCCTGCTGGCAGGTGCCCCTGACTGCTGGGGGGTGGGGGTGCAGGGGGACATGTGTGGGACATGTGTGGGGGCCTGTTGGCAGGTGCCCCTGACTGTTGTTGGGTGGGGGTGCAGGGGGACATGTGTGGGGGCCTGCTGGCAGGTGCCCTTGACTGCTGGGGGGTGGGGGTGAGGGGAGACATGAGTGGGACATGTGTGGGGGTCTGCTGGCAGGTGCCCCTGACTGCAGGGGGGTGGGGGTGCTGGGGGACATGTGTGGGGGCCTGCTGGCAGGTGCCCCTGACTGCTGGGGGGTGGGGTGCTGGGGGACATGAGTGGGACATGAGTGGGGGCCTGCTGGCAGGTGCCCTGCACTGCTGGTGGATGGGGGTGCTGGGGGACATGTGTGGGGGCCTGCTGGTAGGTGCCCCTGACTTCTGGGGGTGGGGGTGCAGGGGGACATGTGTGGGGGCCTGCTGGCAGGTGCCCCTGACTGCTGGGGGGTGGGGTGCTGGGGGACATGTGTGGGGGCCTGCTGGCAGGTGCCCCTGACTGCTGGGGGGTGGGGGTGCTGGGGGACATGTGTGGGGGCCTGCTGGCAGGTACCCTTGACTGCTGGGGGGTGGGGGTGCAGGGGGACATGTGCGGGACATGAGTGGGGGCCTGCTGGCAGGTGCCCCTGCCTGCTGGGGGGTGGGGGTGCTGGGGACATGTGTGGGGGGCTGCTGGCAGGTGCCCCTGACTGCTGGGGGTGGGGATTCAGGGGGACATGTGTGGGGGCCTGCTGGCAGGTGCCCCTGACTGCTGGGGGTGGGGGTGCTGGGGGACATGTGTGGGCCCTGCTGGCAGGTGCCCCTGACTGCTGGGGGGGTGGGGGTGCAGGGGCCATTTCTGGGACATGAGTGGGGGCCTGATGGCAGGTGCCCCTAACTGCTGGGGGGTGGGGGTGCAGGGGGACATGTGTGGGGGCCTGCTGGCAGGTGCCCCTGACTGCTGGGGGGTGGGGGTGCTGGGGACATGTGTGGGGGCCTGCTGGCAGGTTCCCCTGACTGCTGGGGGGTGGGGGTGCAGGGGGACATGTGTGGGGGCCTGCTGGCATGTGCCCCGACTGCTGGGGGTAGGGGGTGCAGGGGGACATGTGTGGGACATGTGTGGGGGCCTGCTGGCAGGTGCCCCTGACTGCTGGGGGGTGGGGATGCTGGGGGCAATGTGTGGGGGCCTGCTGGCAGGTGCCCCTGACTGCTGGGGGGTGGGGTGCTGGGGGACATGTGTGGGGGCCTGCTGGCAGGTGCCCCTGACTGCTGGGGGGTGGGGGTGCTGGGGGACATGTGTGGGGGCCTGCTGGCAGGTACCCTTGACTGCTGGGGGGTGGGGGTGCAGGGGGACATGTGCGGGACATGAGTGGGGGCCTGCTGGCAGGTGCCCCTGCCTGCTGGGGGGTGGGGGTGCTGGGGACATGTGTGGGGGGCTGCTGGCAGGTGCCCCTGACTGCTGGGGGTGGGGATTCAGGGGGACATGTGTGGGGGCCTGCTGGCAGGTGCCCCTGACTGCTGGGGGTGGGGGTGCTGGGGGACATGTGTGGGCCCTGCTGGCAGGTGCCCCTGACTGCTGGGGGGGTGGGGGTGCAGGGGCCATTTCTGGGACATGAGTGGGGGCCTGATGGCAGGTGCCCCTAACTGCTGGGGGGTGGGGGTGCAGGGGGACATGTGTGGGGGCCTGCTGGCAGGTGCCCCTGACTGCTGGGGGGTGGGGGTGCTGGGGACATGTGTGGGGGCCTGCTGGCAGGTTCCCCTGACTGCTGGGGGGTGGGGGTGCAGGGGGACATGTGTGGGGGCCTGCTGGCATGTGCCCCGACTGCTGGGGGTAGGGGGTGCAGGGGGACATGTGTGGGACATGTGTGGGGGCCTGCTGGCAGGTGCCCCTGACTGCTGGGGGGTGGGGATGCTGGGGGCAATGTGTGGGGGCCTGCTGGCAGGTGTCCTGCTGTCAGGGACTCAGGTAGGCAGAGACAAGGACAGGCTAGGCGTAGGGGTGTTGTGGGTATTGTTTTGGGCACTGGAGGGAAGAGACAAATAAAGATGCAACCATACAAAAGGCTGCTTTGCCCCATGTGCAGGAGAAAGGGACTAAAGACTGCGTTTCCCAGCAGCCGGCGCCAAAGGACTACAACCCCCAGCATGCCCAGGGACGTTTTGGGCCAATCAGGAACCAGGAAGGGCGCGGCCGCCCCATCGCGCATGCGCAGAGCCCCGAGCACGGGGCTTGCGCTTGAGACTCCATGCCGACAAGACGTGTGGACCGGAGCTCCAGCAAAACTACACGCGAGGGGCCCAGCCCCACCCGAGCAGCAGCCCGGCCCCTCGCCCACACGAGATAAGTACTCCTCTTTGCTCAGGGACCAAAGGGATCGAGGGGGAAGTGCAGGGGGCGAATGCTTGCCACCCCAGAGCCCCTGCACAGCTACGAAAAGCTAAGTGTTTAGACTTCGGCGCTTAATGTGCCGGCGGCATTCTTTTGGGATACATTGACCTGTGCACGGGCGTTTAGTCTTTTGGGGTGTTTCCGCCTCTTGGAGACCATAGCATATCCATGAGGCGAAAACACAGCACCGGAGACACCTGCCACAGTTTTGGGGCACAAATCGATCACGAGGGTCTGCAGGAAGATTGCTTGTGCATTTGAACACGTTTGCAGGGATCTGCAAGGAGATCGCTTGCATAGCATAGTGCAATAGCACTATACAGGTCTTGAGGAGGGCATTAGAGAGTGTGTCTGTGTGAGTGAGTCTGCATGAGGTGAATGCAGACAATAACAGAGGGCATGTTCTAATGCTTGTTAATTTCTTTTAGCTTGGACCTTGAAAACAACCCTTCAGACGTACCAAGGACGTGACTGCTCTTCATGGACAGGACACAGAAGACCAGAGCTAAGTTGCATGCTAACTCCTGTACTGTTCCGATGACTTAGGGTTAGGCAGAGTTAAACTGTTCTTATGTGCAAATTGGTGCTTATGTACAAGTAGCTAGTTAGGGAGGAGAACACCAGAACAAAAGTGAGCAGCAACCAAACTTTCCCTGTAGAACTCCCCATTCCCACCCATAACCTCTACCTCTCCCTCAATCCGGTTTACCTAATTTCCCCCTACCTATCCAATCATCGAGACCCTAACCCTCCTTCCCTGCTCTGGTCCAGGAAACCCGTGTAAGCTCTGACTTGCGGGCTCCACGACCAAAGTGGGGGTGGTTGGTACCGCGTCGCTCCTGCGCCTTGGATTCTGGACTTCGTGACAGAAGCGCAAGCCCACGCAAAATTCAGGTGCCCGAGCTACGTGGCCAGCCCCCATCGAAACCATGGAAGAAATAGCCAAAGCTCTGCAGGACTTACAAGGTGAACTGGCAGCATCTAGACAGGACTACGCCACCCTGTCCGCACAGGTGCGCAGTTTAGCGGCTCAGACAGCGCCCTTACCTACCCAACCACCCACTCCGGTGCAGGTACACGTAAGTCCGGAGGCAATAGTTCCGTTGGCACCTCCTGAGCGCTACGCTGGAGACCCACAAAAGTTTACCACTTTTATTACTCAGTGTCGTCTCCATTTTCTGACCAAGACTGCAGCCTTTCGGTCTGTTCAGTCCCGAACGGCGTTTGTAATTTCGTACCTCACAGGGGACGCTGCGGCATGGGCAAACCCATTAGTCCAAAAAGACCATGCCATTCTTTATGACTGGGATGAATTCCTGGCGGAATTCGAGAAAATATTTAACCGGCGAGCCGCCACCCTTTGTAAGGATCGGGAACTGTTAAGCCTCAAGCAGGGGTCTAAGGAATTAGTGACATACGTCACTCAGTTCAATCGGCTGGTAGCGGAAGCCGACTGGCCTCGTGATAAGCGGATGTCCCTCTTTTACCAAGGTTTGAGGGATGACATCAAAGACCTTATTGCCCAGGTAGATCCACAGCCAAGGGGATGTTCAGAGATGATTGATCTGGCCTTACGGCTTGACCATCGAATGGCAGAAAGGCGGGGTGATAAACGAAGGGGAGATTCACGACCCGTGCCTCGGTTGGATCTGTATAGGGGATCCCGGGGGGTGGCGGCCAGATCTGAGGGGGAAGAACCGATGCAGATAGGTTCAGTTCGAGGTCCCCTCACTAAAGAGGAGAAGGAACAAAGGAGGAAGGACGGCCTCTGTATGTACTGTGGCAAGGCTGGGCACTTTGTTGGTGAATGCCCAAGCAAGCCCAAGACCCAGGGAAACGCTTCGGCTCGTCGGTAGTGGGGGTCACCCGATCGAGCCTGTTGAGTAGTAGGGCCCCAATGGCAGGCATTTCGAACTATGCTACGCATGTCACCTTGACGGGTTGTTTGGAGTTCCAAACACAAAAGAAACAGGTCACTATGTTTGTGGACTCGGGAGCGACTGGTAATTTTATTGACGTCCAGTACGTGGTTACCTTAGGTATCCCCGTACAGCAAAAGGCAGACCCGGAACCTGTACGTGCTGTAGACAGCACTCCTCTCAGCTCAGGGCCCATAACACATAACACTTGTTTGGTGACGTTACAATGCGGAGCTTGGCATAGGGAAAACATAGCCTTTGATATCATTGCCGCCCCGCAATTTGGGCTGATTTTGGGATTACCGTGGCTAAAAAGGCATAACCCCCAAATTCATTGGACCACAGGGTCAATCAGTCTGGACTCACCGCATTGTCTTGAACATTGCCGGCAAGAAAGTACACCTTCAGTGTGTGCTCTCAACGTCTCGGTTAAGCAGGAAATGCGTCCCGAAAGTATACCCCAAGAATACGCAGATTTCATGGACGTGTTTAACAAACAAGCTGCAGAATCATTACCCCCACATCGGCCCTTTGACTGCAGAATTGATCTGGAGCCTGGGGCTACTCTACCGTGTAGTCGTGTATATGCCCTAACGGAGGCAGAAAACAATCACCTCCAAGAGTACATAGCTGCGAATTTAAAGAATGGATTTATTCGCCACTCTAATTCGCCAGTGTCCTCCCCTTTGTTCTTCGTACCGAAGAAGTCTGGAGAACTCCGGACTTGCATAGATTACCGCAGAGTGAACCAGATAACCATTAAGAACCGCTATCCGCTTCCTCTCATCCCGGTTCTTTTGGATCAAGTTAGGGACGCGACGATCTACACCAAGTTGGACCTTCGAGGCGCTTACCATCTTGTGCGGGTGCGTGAGGGAGACGAATGGAAAACCGCCTTCCGGACCAAGTTCGGATTGTACGAATATCAGGTTATGCCATTCGGTCTCTGTAACGCCCCCGCTGCCTTCCAACACTTCCTGGATGAGGTCCTTAGAGAATATTTAGACATATGTGCGGTAGTGTACATAGATGACATCCTAATATATTCTCAAAATCTCCAGGAACATGTCCAACATGTACGCGCAGTTTTGCAAAAGCTGCGAGAATACCACCTTTATGCAAAACTGGAGAAGTGCTAGTTCCATTGTACCACCGTGGAATTTCTAGGCTACTTCCTGACCCCAACCGGCGTACAAATGGACAAGAAAAAGGTGCAGGTAATCTTGGATTGGGCTCCCCCTACCAGTGTGAAAGAGATTCAGTCATTCTTGGGGTTTGCGAACTTCTACAGACGCTTCGTAAAGAACTTTTCTGCATTGGTCACTCCAATCACGAAGCTTCTCCGTAAAGGCTGCCCTTTTGAGTGGGACACATCGGCCAACCAGGGGTTTCGACAGCTCAAAAAGGCCTTCACCGACGCCCCGGTACTGAAACACCCGGATTTGTCTAGACCTTTTGTAGTGGAAACGGACGCCTCTAGCTACGCTCTAGGTGCTATCCTGTCCCAGCGGGATCCTCAGACAGGCCTGCTACATCCCGTGGCCTACTTCTCAAGGAAACTACTCCCAGCAGAACAGAACTATATCATTGCCGATCGGGAATTGTTGGCAATTAAGGCAGCTCTTGGTGAGTGGCGACACTACCTGATGGGGGCACGTCATACCACCACGATCATAACGGACCATCGTAACCTCCAGTTTATAAGAACCGCCAAGACGTTGAGCCCGCGCCAATTGCGATGGGCTCAATACTTTGCCGAGTTTGATTTCATCATAACGTATAGACTCGGAGCCAACAATCGAAAGGCAGACATATTGTCACGATATCCCGAGTCAGCAGAGCGAGAGGCAGGCATTACACCACAACCTATTATTCCCCCAACACGTATCGTTGGAGCTACTTCTGATTTCTTTGAGGCCGTATTAAAAGACCTCACTATGCAGGACGTCCATCAGTGGTGCAAACAAGATCCTCAGAATACTTTCGTTGAGGGACTCCCCTACCATGGGTCAGCCTTGTACTTGCCCACTAAGCAACTACGGGAAAAGGCCTTATCTTGGTGCCACGATTCGTCATTGGCAGGACACCCGGGAAAGTCAAAAACTCAGGAGTTGGTGGCTAGACATTTCTGGTGGCCCAAGTGGCGGCACTATGTTCTGCAGTATGTGTCTCAATGCGAGGTGTGTGCTCGAAATAAAGCTAGTCACCAAAAACCTGCTGGGCTCCTTCATCCTCTACCGACCCCTTCGGTGCCATGGCATACGATCACCATGGACCTTATTGTGGATCTTCCCGAGGTTCAGGAATTCACTTCTGTATTGGTAATTGTGGATACCTTTTCGAAAATGGCTCACTTCATCCCATGTAAGGGAGTCCCGACTGCTGGTGCAATTGCCGAACTAGTTCTGCAAAACATAGTCCGCCTTCATGGCCTTCCCTATTGTGTGGTCACAGATAGGGGTCCACAGTTCACCTCTCGCTTCTGGCGTGAGTTTTGTAAGATTCTGGGAATGGAAGTCCGCTTGTCGTCCGGATACCATCCCGAGACAGATGGCCAGACAGAACGCGTGAATCAATGCCTAGAGCAGTATTTACGGTGTTTTGCCACAAGTAGGGAGACAACCTGGGTCCAGCATACTTGGTTAGCAGAATTGGCATATAATAACGCCACACGTGCATCCACCAAAAAGACTCCGTTCTACTGCCTTTATGGGCGACATCCACGGATCCTCCCAGTGGCCATTCCAGTTTCAGGATTTGAATTGCCTACATTGGCGGGACAACGGTTGGGCATAGAGCAGGTTTGGAAGGAGGTGCAGGAGAATCTCACAAAGGCCAAGGACGCATATAAGCGCTATGCAGATAGGCGTCGTCGACCCAGCCCACTTTACAGTGTAGGAGATAGAGTGTGGTTATCCACTCGCAACCTTCGCATGGAAGGACCCAGGAAATTACAACCCCGATATTTGGGTCCATTCCCAATAGTTAAAATTGTGAACCCTGTTGCAGCTAAATTGACCTTACCTCCCCAAATGAAGGTACATCCCACTTTCCACACTTCCCTCCTGAAACCCGCTCCACATGGGACAGTTACTAGGAAACCACCTCCCGTTATGGTGCAAGGGGAACCTGAGTACGAGGTTCGAGCAATATTGAACTCTAAACAAGATAAAAAGGGCCAGGTGTTCTACCTCATTGACTGGGTGGGGTATGGCCCAGAGGAACGCACTTGGGAACCCTCCCAGCATGTACATGCCCCCAGGTTGCTGCGTGCTTTTCACAGGAATTATCCTAGTAAACCCAGAACAACTGCCTTCTGTGGGAGGGGGAGTACTGTCAGGGACTCAGGTAGGCAGAGACAAGGACAGGCTAGGCGTAGGGGTGTTGTGGGTATTGTTTTGGGCACTGGAGGGAAGAGACAAATAAAGATGCAACCATACAAAAGGCTGCTTTGCCCCATGTGCAGGAGAAAGGGACTAAAGACTGCGTTTCCCAGCAGCCGGCGCCAAAGGACTACAACCCCCAGCATGCCCAGGGACGTTTTGGGCCAATCAGGAACCAGGAAGGGCGCGGCCGCCCCATCGCGCATGCGCAGAGCCCCGAGCACGGGGCTTGCGCTTGAGACTCCATGCCGACAAGACGTGTGGACCGGAGCTCCAGCAAAACTACACGCGAGGGGCCCAGCCCCACCCGAGCAGCAGCCCGGCCCCTCGCCCACACGAGATAAGTACTCCTCTTTGCTCAGGGACCAAAGGGATCGAGGGGGAAGTGCAGGGGGCGAATGCTTGCCACCCCAGAGCCCCTGCACAGCTACGAAAAGCTAAGTGTTTAGACTTCGGCGCTTAATGTGCCAGCGGCATTCTTTTGGGATACATTGACCTGTGCACGGGCGTTTAGTCTTTTGGGGTGTTTCCGCCTCTTGGAGACCATAGCATATCCATGAGGCGAAAACACAGCATCGGAGACACCTGCCACAGTTTTGGGGCACAAATCGATCACGAGGGTCTGCAGGAAGATTGCTTGTGCATTTGAACACGTTTGCAGGGATCTGCAAGGAGATCGCTTGCATAGCATAGTGCAATAGCACTATACAGGTCTTGAGGAGGGCATTAGAGAGTGTGTCTGTGTGAGTGAGTCTGCATGAGGTGAATGCAGACAATAACAGAGGGCATGTTCTAATGCTTGTTAATTTCTTTTAGCTTGGACCTTGAAAACAACCCTTCAGACGTACCAAGGACGTGACTGCTCTTCATGGACAGGACACAGAAGACCAGAGCTAAGTTGCATGCTAACTCCTGTACTGTTCCGATGACTTAGGGTTAGGCAGAGTTAAACTGTTCTTATGTGCAAATTGGTGCTTATGTACAAGTAGCTAGTTAGGGCGGAGAACACCAGAACAAAAGTGAGCAGCAACCAAACTTTCCCTGTAGAACTCCCCATTCCCACCCATAACCTCTACCTCTCCCTCAATCCGGTTTACCTAATTTCCCCCTACCTATCCAATCATCGAGACCCTAACCCTCCTTCCCTGCTCTGGTCCAGGAAACCCGTGTAAGCTCTGACTTGCGGGCTCCACGACCAAAGTGGGGGTGGTTGGTACCGCGTCGCTCCTGCGCCTTGGATTCTGGACTTCGTGACACCTGCACTGCTGAGGGGTGGGGGTGCTGGGAGACATGAGTTGGTGATCATATTGCAACGTGACATGCGGCTTGGCTGGGGGGCATGTCCATGGTGGATGTTCTGCCTGCGGGACATGACCAGGGGAGCGGGGTAGCCCCTGTGGTGTGGGCTGCCTGCAGGGGCCGTGGAGGGGTTAGAGGGGACACCTGGGAGGACCCACACTGGCAATTCACGTGTAGGACTCCCCGCGCACCCCCGAAATACGCGTTCCCCGTTCTGACAGCAAAATCGCGTGTGAAACTTCATGCGCAGCCCGTTAATTCACGTACCCTAGTCCAATCGCGTGTGAAACTTCTTGCGCACCCCTGAAATACACGTACCCAGGCCAATCGCCTGTGAAACTGCCTGTGCACCCCTGAAATACACGTACCCAGGCCAATCACGTGTGAAACTTCCCGTGCACCCCTGAAATACACGTACCCAGGCCAATCGCGTTTGAAACTTCCCGCGCACCCCTGAAATACACGTACCCAGCCCAATCGCGTGTGAAACTTCCCACGCACCCCCGTAATACACGTACCCCACTCGCACAAGCCCTTTCACGTGTGAAAGTTCCTGCAAACCCCGTAATACACATACCCAGCCCAATCGCGTGTGAAACTTCCTGCGCACCCCCGAAATACACGTACCAAGCCCAATCACGTGTGAAACTTCCCGCGCACCCCTGAAATACACGTACCCAGGCCATTCGCGTGTGAAACTTCCTGCGCACCCCTGAAATACACATACCTAGCCCAATCGCGTGTGAAACTTCCTGTGCAGCCCCGTAATAAATGTACCACACTCGCACAGGCCCTTTCGCGTGTGAAAGTTCCCGCGAACCCTGTAATACACGACCCTGCTGAAATCGCGTGTAAAACTTCCCGCGAACCCCAGTAATACAGGTACCCCACTCGCACAGGCCCTTTCGCGTGTGAAACTTCACGCGCACCCCAGTAATACACGTTCCCCGCTTGGCGTTTGCTGTTTGGCAGCCCTGTAAACTGGTCCAGGGTTATCGCAGCCCTTTGCGCTGAATTGGGAATTTTGATGGCTTTTCCTTGCGCGAGGGCGTTCTTGGGGGCGTAACTGGCGTTGTTGCAGGGTCGCTGCGCCACTCTGCGCCACGGCTGGTTTTGGAGGCTAAAATCCATGAATACGCTGTGCACGGAAATTGATTTTAGCGCACGCAGCTGGCGCAGACATTCGCACGCGCACACTGTGCGCCAGCTGCGTGCAACACTTTTGTGCAAAATTCTATGAATTACCCTGTAAGACTTTTTTCTGTCACTAATGTATGTTCCCGTCCCTTCCTCCTTCGTACCCAAACTCTGTCTTTCAGGATGCCCATTGTACTCAAAATCCTCCACCATCTCCTACGTCACAGCACCAAGACTAATTGATAGATAATAGTTCAGATTCCTAACAATCCGGGGAGAGTCAACATAGTCTTAATAAAATAAAATGTTTGTGCCTAGCATATCCTGTTAAGAATAAGGAATTCAAGGGCAAAGTTGTAAGCACATTTTGACAACACTTATAATGTTGCCTTTTATATATACTTTGTGGAGACAAGTGGCAGGCTTTCATCATATGGCCCCTGTTACTATCATACAGTCACATAATTGTTCATGTTTTGTCGAGCTGGGGTTGGAAATTAATGAATGCCTTGAGCGTTGAGGTGCCCATCCATGCCTTAAGGGCACCACCTGTTTTCAGAATGGCAAAGGGATAGTGCCCTCCACATCAGTCTGCGCAGTGGGAATCCATTGCTCTGTCACAAATCACCAAAACTAAAAAAGGACTTTGTGAACATTTCTATTGAATTTCATCTGGGCAAAAGAGATAATTGTCATGATATCTCAATAAAACTGCATTGAATCAGGAGCTAGGCATGTATTTACAAACCGTATTTGTGTTAAATGCATTGCAAGCTTAACTATCTACCCCACCTAAAGCTTCCACATAGATTTTTTCTTTAAACTTCAGTGTTTTGAATCCAAATATCCCCTTTAACTGCCAGGCTATTATGCAAGTCTATGCAAAAAGTACGAAGATACTCGTCCTAGGCACTTAAAAGAACGGGAATGTCCGTCTTTTGCTATTTCCATTTCAAATAGGGACCACCAAACAGCACCACAAAGTTTTCAGTTTTCTGTTAAAGCCTATGATGTGATATGATATGATATGATATGGTATTTGTTATGCGCCTCAACACAAGGGTTTCTAGGTGCCAAAAGGGGACGTTCACTAGCTTTGTGGATGCTTGCACTTCAGCCTACAGGGTTTTTCTCCCATGGAATTATTAGGGCAGTCTCCCATGCTGTGTCCCTTTAAAGACAAAAAACGAATGGCTATCATCATAGTGCACAACATAACAAGGCTCAAACAAGGTTTTTGAAAAAACCAGGGCATGTGTAAGTTTATGCTATTATTTAATAATTTTTGCGCTGAATTCTTCTTAGCTTCTGATTGCATTTTCCATATGTTTTGGTGTTATTCAGTATGTTTACCTGGTGTCAACTTTTTTCTGAGGCACCGGTAGTTCATATCATCAAATGAGTGCAAACTGCACGGGTATTCACGCACATCAATATCTTGCAATACTGTAAATGTATCTGGTTAAAAAAGGCAATATTGACAATTGAACTTGTATTTCAAAAGCTCTACACGAGTTAATTATATCCAAAGGTAAAGAGATTTTGCATTGATAAGAACCCGACACTTTTCATTACACCATCTGACAATGTTTCTTTAACCATTGAACTGATGTACACTTACGTATATGAAGTGATTTTCTGTCTCCAAAATCGCTGCTAAATAGCTACAGGGCCGTTTCTTGTGGTGGCCAAAGTGGTGGCTGCCATGGCACAGGTGCTTCTAGGGCACCACATCAGTTTTCCCCACCTCGCAATGTACCTTTTTAGTTCAGAGCTCTGCTACTGTTTGTTTAATCTTCTTGTTGCATTGAAAGGACAGTGCTGTTTTATACATAGCATTTTCAACTCAAAACAGACAAATCTTAAGGATTCAGGTAACTGCATATATGTTTAGTTCTTATTAGTGATTGACAGAACAATATAGTCTTAAAAAGTAAGGTTGGAATATTGGGCTTGAAAAATAAATTTCTTCCAACTGAAATGTGAAAGCAGAAGTAGCCATTTCAGACAAGTCACACACAGCACAGGATGGGAGGATAGCTCAGGGGCAACGTGCTCAACTTGGAAGCAAGATGACACAGAGCAATACAGGTTCAATCCCTGTGTCTGCGCTTATAACTCTCTGGGTATTAAGTGCTTTATAAATAACCAATCATTTCATTTAAGCATAGCTGTACTATGTAATGTTAGATGCAGATGTTGAATCTAAAAATAGACATCTTGGAGAGTTTCACAATAGTTTTTGATGCAGATGGCTGTGATTAACAAGAGATATGTACTCAGAGTTGAAGTGTACATCTGAAGTGTTGAACTGATATGACAGGATTAGGTGTAGAGTTTTTTGATGAGATGTGATTGGTGGATGGATGCATGTCTGTTTGAAAGCAGCCAATGAGGGAGTGTTGCAAACATGAAAGTATAAAGGGTAGAAGGGCAGCCCCTGTGCTACAAGGTCAGCATAGTCCGCGGACTGCACATGCCACATCCAGGTCTTTTAAGGATGCCTTGCATGGAAAGGGGGGATTAGCCAATTAGGTGTTTTGGTTTTGGTTTTCAGGAAGAGAGGGTAGCAGGTGTTTTGATTTCTGTGTGTAGGGAAGATCGATGTGGCTATTGCTACAGAAGAGCTGACTGTGTGGATGTTGGGAGATTGTTGGATGAATAATTTGAAAGGGTACACTGAATTGTGTGGGATCTCTAATAGTATTGATTGGAGGGAGTGGAGGTTTAGTGATATAAGAGTCTGGGCTAAACTGGGTGAGTTTACTATCATTTTGTAAGATTATGGCTCACTTTCAATGTTTAGATATTAAAGTTGTGCATTGTGGAGGAAATACTTTAGGCTGCGTAACTGCACTATGTGTGCAGGTTGCATTAAAGGATATATTGCAAGGCTAAATGGAGCGATTTCCATGTAGAAATATTATTTGTTCACAAATACATCCAAGGGTAGTATAGAGATGCCCAAATGTGTTTTGTGCACAACTAGAAGGAAGGCACCATGTAAATGAAGGTGTATGTGCTTTTTTGAATGGTGTAGGAACGGCATATCTTGAAAATGAAAACATCAAGTTGGATGGTGCAAACAATTTTCGGAGTGATTGAGTGAATTTTACTGATTTTGGGAATCAGATGTTTCTTGTAAATATTCATATGCACTGAGAATGTTTACATGAAAAATATGTACAGTGCATATGAAACATTTATAAGTAGCTCTAGGAAATAAAACCCAGAAAAACAAAAAAAATCAAACCTGAAAAAAAGATTCTTTTAAGATCCACCATTGTACAATAAATTGTTTACATTACGTGTGATCCTCCCCACCCCCTTTAATTGGATGTCCTGTCTGCGGAAACCACGGTAGTCTGTGGATGACATGTGCCACATCCGGGTCTTTTGATGATGCCTGGCATGGAAAGGGGACTGGGGAGGCCGTGGACAGTCGTTAATGTCTGCAGACATTGGGGGATCAGCCAATAAGGTTTCCTGGTGTGGTGTTCAGGAAGAGAGGGTAGCAGGAGTTTAGTTTTGTGAGGGTACCGAAGATGGCTGTGGCTATGTCTTTGAGGCGGCAACGTGTATGGATTGTGGGGGACTCTTGGATCCTTTGGCTGAAGGTCTATTCTGTGCACTGTGGATTGTGTGAACATCTTGGATTCCATGAATTTCATGGTATGGAGTGCGAGAAATGAAGTAAGCAGACCTCCTCCCATTTCATAGGAATATGAGTCACTTGAAACCTCTAGCCTTCATTGTTGTTCACTGTGGAGTGAACCGTTTGGGCTAGGTTACTGGAATTTGTAATGAAGGAAACATTTGGAAAGTTGATGGAACTGTTTCCTCATTCAAACATAATTTTTTCACGGATTGCTCAAAGACAAATATGGTTGCGTTTGAATGTATTTTGTCCACAAAATGAGAAAGCAAGGCGCAATGTGAATAAAGTTGTTTGTGCTTTTTTACGTGATGTGGGATGACATCTTTCCATAATGAAAAATTAAACATTTGATATTCTGAACATTTTTCGAAGAGTGCAACTCTGGGCAATCAGATTTTTCTTCAAAACATTAAAAATGCTTTAAAACAGTTTTTTGTGAAATTTAGAACAAATGATTAAGTTCACTTGAATATTTGTTAGTTGAGTTTATAAAACCAAAAATTAAAAAAATATATATAAGAGCCAAAAAGAGAAAAAAGATTATTTTAAGAGCTAACATTTTTGGATGAAAAACAATAAAAATGATTTCAATTCTCCCACGCCTGGAATTTGCCAGGTGTCCGTGGAATACTGCACTCTCTGCAGAATATGCAGGCTGCAAAGGTTCCTGTGATTTATTTATTTTTATTTCAAATTTTTAACTGTGAAAGGGGGCTCCTAACAGAACAATTTTTAGTGTTTTTTTAGTTTGTATTTTTGTTGGCTTTTTTTATTTTTTTCCAGGAGAGGCAAGGTAAGGTGGGGGAGGGAAATAAGTGAATGGGCACCAACCACAGAGATGGAGGGGCAGGTGGACAGCGGAAAATGTTGGGCAAGCCTTACATTTAAGGTGGGAGACAGTGTTTCTCGTGCTTCTTGACCGCGGCCTCGAAAGCACTATGAATCTGCTCCCCTACAGATCAGTGCTTCGCATTACTAACATAGCACTGTGACCTTTGTAGGGTAAGGGTCAACTGCATTCTGTATGGCCTGTGAAACAGCCACTGGGATCATCTGCTCCAAAGGAGTATCCTTTTTGGTGACAGGAATGTTTTTTTCATTGAATTTCATAGGTTTTTATTAGTGCTATATATATATATATATAGAGAGAAAGTTGAACGTCCAGAAAGCTCAGTTTCGGCGAGTAGCACTCCCGTGATATATCCGCCACAGATAAACAAGCCAAGAATGATGCAAAAGTTTGGTCCAAGGTTTCAAACTTTATTGCAAAAAAATCTGCATTTTAAAATGTATATATATATATATATATATATATATATATAACAAAACAAACTGTGCTGAGCATGTTCCAAAAGCACTCCTCCACCATCCACCACAGATATGCACAAAGTAGTATGAATCCAGTCCTTTAGCAGCTCACAGTTCTTTATTGTTGGGTCCCTCAGCAGGGACACAGAAAGCCAATATTACGCATTTCTCAACTCAATATATGTGCATGGTTAAAGTGTTTTCATCCTTACTTATACTTACTTTTAAAAGAAACTTCGAAATACAATACAAAATGTGTTAAGCGGTTGTTGTGGCTGCAGCGTTAAACACAAAACCTCACACATTCACCAGTTATGGTTCCTATAGCAACCATAACTTTGCCACATTTGTGAACAGATCATTACTTCTCTTGTTGTATTGCGTGACTTGGAAAATTGAGCCTTGCAAATATTATGTAAGTAAAAGCTACTCTTCTTAGTGTGAGGGCTATTGTCATTCCTTGTCCGTTTCCATTTTGTACAGCAACTAGGAACTGTGGCATTAAGAATAGCCATTGTTGTTTTTGAATTTAAATTATGTCAGAACAGTGATGACCAAGGCATACTTGCTTTCGGAACCATAACTGGTGAATGTTTTGTGCTTTGTTTTTTTTATGCTGCAGTCATAACCTTCTTTCAACAATGTGTTTTCACTGAATTACAATGGCTTCTCAAGTTTTTTTTTTAATTAATCGATATCACCATGGCTCGGGCATCCTCAAGCAACTAATTGGGCCAACTAGGCAATTACGCTTCCAGTCAGTAATGCTGTATAGAAGTACCGGCAGTGGCTCAGAGGTCTCAGGTGAAGCCACAACCCATGTGATTACCACCCAAGGTTCACCGGAGTGGAATCTGCTTCTATTTAGCAGCCTGCTTTCCCCAGAGCAGTTGTTGCACCCTTTCTCTTTTCCTCTTCCTTGCCCTCTGGCTCCCATTAATATACCATCCATCTGTTAACTTCTTCATCATATGTGAGCTTTTCTATTACTGGTGTCAGGGACGTCATTTCACCAAAATGCCTGCAGTAGCGGGCATGACATCACACAACCCGTGGCCTCTGATGACATCACAGGAAGTGATGTCATTTGACTCCACCCCGAAGTGACATCACAGGAAGCAATGGAACATGACCTTTCATCCTTGACAAAACTGGAAGTGGCATCACATACCATTGTTACGAAGTACACAATGAAAAATATGGTTACAATACCACTGTAATGTGATATACATTTCATACAAGAATGGATCACCATATATATCGTTAATATCAGTGTGTATATGCCCATATTACCAAATTACTGTAATTGCAAGAAGACGTCCAAGGCCAAATGATTACTATGATAATTATGTGTTATTATATTGCACTTACACTTAAGTGCTTTATATAGAACAAATACACAACAATATCACCAAGCGTGTGTTGGCACTCATTTATCAACCTCAGGAGGATGACAGGCTGAGAGGACCTTGCCGGGATTCGAACTGTCAAATCACACACAGAGTGCAGCAGCGATCACTCAACCCACTGAGCTATCTTAACACCTATAGCTATCTTACCGGCTATAGTAAAATTAGTAATTACATGTCTGAATTTTCTCAAAGTCAGAAAGCCAATTGCACACTGTAGTGCATACCATTAAACTGGTAACTGAGATTCAACAGCAGGCCAGTTAATCTGCAGGTCTTGTGCAAAGTTGACCACATATTAAGCCTGCATGGATATACTTTTCAGGCTTCAGGGGTTGGCAAAATACTGGGAGGGTTCATAACTGTGCATGAAAGAATTTAGGGTAGTGCAGAGAAAGAAGCGCACTTCGCCGGCATCGCATACTCTTGGCACTTGTTACCTCATACAGGCAAACAACCTCCTGAACAACGTGCCAGAGGGATAGGAAAGATAGACACATTACACAAAAAACATTAATTGTGGTACAATGAAATCAAGGTCCACTTCAAATATTTCTAAACTCTACACAACCTTTTAGGCACAGAGATTTTGTCAAGGGACGGAGGACACCGAGATAGAATGTCTTGTAATGATTGTAACAGAGACAACAGCAGAAAAAAACATGCTATATCTGCAACTATCGAAAAGCAAAACATATATAGTCCAAAATGGATGCTTATTCTACTCTAAATGCTTTTTGGAAGTTTTTGTCTGCATTCTGAATTTGAGGTGTTTAAGAACATACTAAATTAGTGACTCACCCCCTGAAGTGTGCCCGAAAACAACCTTTAATGAGTCTAGAAATTATTGTGTAGCATTCCAGAAAGAGAAATGATGTGTTTTTCCTATCCATTCTTATTTAGAGTCACTGCTCAAAGTGTTACACTTGTGGAACCCCCATTTATTTTAAGAGGCCTAAACAAGAAAGCAGTCACTACAGAAACATAGAGCCACATTGCGCTGGCCACAGCCCAGGAGCTTTCATTTAAAAAATAAATTCTTTTTTTTTTAGGGGTAGCAAGGGAGACCTCAGGGGTCGCAGTTCTGAACCCTGGCAACTCCTAAATGAAGTCCCTGTTGTCAGTACGAGCTGCCAGTTTAGAGTCTCTCTTGCTGTGACATTTCAATTTCCTGCATGGTTTTGATCATATCTACTCCCACGTCTGTTGCTGCTTCCTTACCGGTTTTAAGGGTCGCTCTAACCTTGATATCGAACAGATCTCATCCATAGAAAACATTATTTCATAACATGGCCTAAATTAGGATGGGAACATATAACATGTTAAATAAAATGTTATGCATGTAATGTTAAAGTATATTTATACCACACACTATCAACACCTGAGTGGTCCCCTGGTGCTCCGGTGGATCTGAAAAGCAAGAGGGTAGGGTAAGTGAGGACTGAGCTGGAAAAGTGCAAGAAAACTACATTGTGCACTTGGCAGCTACAGTTTGCTTTGCATTGCTCGCTGTGTGTAGGTGTGATTTTTCCATCGGTAGCTGGCACGTGCTGTTATGCAGTGTAGTGAAGTGAGTGCTGTTTGTTGTGTGTATAGTTATGTTTGTGCTTTGTTTATAGTTTGAAAGGTGTAGGTAGAGGGATGAGTTTTTTAGTGGGTTGTTTAGTGGTGGCACTCCATTGTGCTTCCTCCGCTTTGACCGCCTTTGTTGCGTGTGATGTGCTGGAGGGAAGCCTCCCTCCTATATTCTGTGATGAATTGTGGGTTGTTAGCAGGGGGTGTTAGGTGGTGATGTCTCATTTGCCCACCATATTCAGACTAATGGATGTCTACACTGCTTTGTTCCATGGCATATCCTGGAGTGCAGCCACCATCACCTCCATGGGCCCCTTCAGAGGGCTGGGGGTGGGGGCTCTTCCCTATGCCCTTGAGCTTCCTCGGCCCTGTGGTTTATGTGTTCAGTTGCCACTCTTTCCTCTTTATCTATTTTGCTCCATGTCTGTGGTTCAACCTAGGACGCTCCCATCTCTCTCCCTAGCCTCTGGTAGGGCCCTCCATGTGAATAGGTGCACCCCGGTTTTCCACCCACTCAGAAGTCTCTCCACCTCCCTGCATTTTGTTGTGGTTCGGTCTGGTCCTCCATCTTGCCTTTTATGTGTTCATTGTGAGGGTTGTGGGTGTTGCTCATTCGTTTTTGTCCGGTTGTGAGTGGGAGAGCCAGGTTTTTGGAAGTTTTCAGAATTTAAAATGGTCCTTCGAGTTTTGTATGTTCTCCGGGGGAGATCCACATTTCTGTGGCTAGGCAAGAGAATGCTGATTCACTGAGTTTTTTCGTTGTGTATGGTTAAGGTTCCAGGTGGATGTCGTTGCTGGATCTGAGTGTTCAAATCAGTTGGTAAATGGTGATTTTCTTTTGAAAGAATTCTGCTCCTTGGCCATAGATTGCTATATGTGTTATGCACATTAAGCATTTGCTTAAATGATCTAAGCATGTTTTTCACAATAGGTGTAATAGTTCACATAAGAGTCAAAAATCACTTTAAACATCCATTTCCAAATCTAGAAGAGGACTACAGTGCTTATAATTCTTCAGAGGTACATTTGTGAGAACTATTTCCATACTTTTCCCATTTCTTCTTCAAACACGTGTTTTGCAGCCATACCAAAATCTATTTTTTTATAAATAGTCACTTGTAGAATTGACATGGGATGTGGCATTTTATTCAGATGATGTGTTGTACTGTGAACCAAATAGACTTGAATTTGCTATTTCAATCTTAGAACTGTCAGAGCAGAAAAAGGCAAGTGTGAAAAGGATGTATGTGACATGCTAATGAGCATTTGAACATTCACATATAAAGCACGTATTAGAGTTTAGCAGCAATTAAAACGCTATCACTCTAAATGTGCATTGCTGCGTATACTATGGTTCCACCTATATGCGAGTACAGCAGTGGGCTTAGAGGAGACAGGGGGCCTCATTACGAGTCTGGTGGACTCATATTACCATTCCGCCTCAGTGATTCCCGGACTTACCGGGGCATCACAACCCCGGTGACCCGGAAATTCCGGAGGCGGGATGGTGTTAATCCCCATTCCCTTTGAGTCCCACAGGACTCAATGGGAACGGGGATAATGGAAACACTGGCACCATCTTGTGATGGTGCCAGTGTTTCCTCGTCCGCCTGCAGGCGGGTGGTGTTAAACCCGCCAGGTCAGACGTGGCGGGTTTGACGCCTCCGCCTGCAGGAGTTGTGATCCCCCGGCATGGAAACAACGGTGTCGGCGGGTTTAACGCCACCGTTGTTTCCATACCGGGTCAGTTGTAATGAAGCCCAGGGTCTCATTAGAAGTTGGGAGGTGTGGGTAAAATGCGGCAGCATTACCATATACTGTCGCATTACTGCACAACCCAACTATGATTTTGGTGGGAAATTGGAGGATGCACCTCCAGCCATGAGCCAGAGGTAAATCTGCCAGCTTTCCACCACATTTCCGCAGAATTACCATTGAATGTCAGGTGTAACTGAATAAGCTTTGTACCCTGAGATAAAGAGAACCACATATATGTGCAATATTAAAGAGGAAGATATTATAAGAGGCCAGTGTCTCTGAAAGGCCACTGTGGCTGAGACATAGTTAGGCTCATGTCAATTAAGCCTTGCTCTGCCTTTGATCCTTCTGAGTATAATTAAATGATTACAGTTGACAGGGGGAAAACTACAACCGGGATGTTTCACAATAGCTTACTACCGTACGCCTGGAGGAGATGCAGTGAAAGGTCAGGTGTGCCTGACTCAGAAATCCATACTTCTGATGCTTATAAACCGAATACAACTGAGTCTATCGTATGGAATTGGGAGACATCATTAAAGAATGGTACGGCTAGGGCCGGCTGCATAACATGCCATGTGGGTCCTTACTCAAACCGTCATCATTCCGAGAGTGATAGTTAATTCTACTGATGTTGGAAATATATTAAAAGAGCTAATATGATTACAGACAGGTAACTCTGAAGGACTGTCTATGACAGCCATTAAATGTCATGTGCACATAATTCTGCCCTTCATTCTTCTGTGGTTCATAACGTGCATGCCACTCAAGTGGATGGTATGAAGCAGGTAGTTTTCACTAATGTCTGGTTCCTCTGAAAGGCTGGACACTCATTTACATGTCAGGTCTGCCTGATATAGCCTTTCCACTTTTTCAGGGAAATCAGAATACAGTGGTTGGATAACATAAATGACGTAGCCAACGTACGTGAGTACTATTGAAATGGATAATGTTACCATGTGTAGACTTTATGATAGGAGGTACTTATGAAAGTCGTATACGCCCGGGGTGGAGTCAGACATATGTCAAGTGTGACTGGCCAAGACAATCAATCTTCTTCGGGAGAAAGCATATGTGCCATTGAGATAGGTAGTATTCAACATGGAGATTTAATATGGCAGGCTCAAAAGTCTGAGACTCTGCTTGGCCTGGAGCAGAATCATTCATATGTTGGCGATGCAGTACTCATCCTGAATCACTCTGAGGATACACAAATGAGTGTAATTGTGTTAGATAATATTATAAGTTAATTATTGCTGGGGCCCAGCCAGTCCTATGTCAGGTGGGCCTTCTGAGGATGATTCATGGGTACAATTTAAAAGGGTGATATTTTAAATGTGAAGATTGCCTGATTTTTTGTTACCCCCGAAAGCCCAGTAGCAAAGATAGTTAAATTGTAAGTGTTCTGACTCCACCATTTATGCTTGTCAGCGATATACGTTAACACCCTCCTTCTGATGAGGGCGATAAATGGTATTAGTGTGGAATAAACATCAAAAACAATGTTTCCACAGGTGTTGCTGCATCCATACCATTTTGAAAGAATTCACCACATGGAGCCAAAAACACTAGGGAGCTCGATTGGTGCATTTCCCCACTTTGTGCAGGGAATGCAAGTATGTCAAGGCATAGAAGCACAAATGTACAATTCAGAAGATCAACAATAATTAGATAACGTATTTCCCAATGTTAATCTAAACAACATCAATCCATATAAGTTCTAATATGTGATACACCACACAATAGCTATAAAAACAGTTTCATGTGATCATTGCACAATACAAATAACAATGAAATAAAAGTACATAGCCAAAAAGGTATATATCCAAAAATGAAATGAATGGTTTCAAAAGTCATAATAAAGCACCCATTCAATGCTGGTGCAAAAACCGTGCCAAATAAACAATTATTACTGTAAAGAAATGTGATAGTGCATAAACTAGAGCAAAAGATCAAAACTTCATTGTAATGACTTATTGTTACAGAATCCATTTACCTTTCTAGTGATACTTATTACAAAGAAATATCCATAACCTCACCATGGCCGTTCCAACTCACAATCTGGGACAAGAAACTTGCTTGCTTTGGAATAGTCTGCCTTATTTCAAATAATAAATCAAGACATAAAAGCTGGACAACTAACTTTCAATGCTTGGGACGTCTCCCACAATGTTTTCATTGCAGCTTGTCTAAAGAAAAGAAAAATGTACAGGTTTCCGTTTTGTTCCTCAATTTGGATAGTCTGGATTTGCTGTCTTCCTGCAAATACACAATACACAATACAACAGTTAGCACCACAGCCACCCAAACCAACCCCACTGATTTGTGGGATATATTTACCCACTCAGCAGTATTTCCCTACATCACCAAGCTGCATTTCAGCAGAAACAGCAAAATGCCTACGCTGGCTCTTTTGAGCACCACCGCCTCTCACCAAAACTGTGTTTTTCAGCAACAAAAAGATGGCTGCACCACCTTGCCAAGCACATATTGGGCAGGAGGGAACAAGGGGGCAGACTGAAAAAAACCTACCAGTGTGTTGTGTACATGTACAAAATAAGGGGAGTGAAAAAGCAGTGGTGCTTTGCTGCAATGCAAAGTTCCCATTGAAAAAGGGAATATTTCACATTGGAAAGGGGGCTGTTCTTCCGCTATTTTCATCTGTGTTTCATCAAACTACTTTTTTAATAAGGCCCTGCCATGCCCATCCTAAGCCACATTGTGCTTCAGCAGAAGAAAGTATGATCCCTCAATGACAGGCTCTGTGCCAGCCAAATCTGAGAAAAACAACAAAAGCTTTACTTCAGCTGCACGGGAAAATGCTTAAACCTTTGCTACAAAATGTCAAAAATCACTGCTTGAAAAGAAATGTTTGCTTTCTGTGCACATGTCAATTTCATGGAGACCTTTGTCTTGTACAGACTGTAGTGTAAAAGAAGCTGGCTACAGCTACAGAACAGTATTGGGAAGTCAGATGGAAAAATCAAATTTGAAAGGAAAATGCTAATGCATGTGTCAAAATGGGCTATTGCAAACCAAAGAAGAAAATGCCTGTTTTAAAAGTATCATGTTGAACAAAAACGCATCCTTGCTTAGCAATGTGAACAGGGATTGTGATGTGAAATACATGTATGAGATGGTTTTATTCAGCAAGGTTTCTTCTAATTCAGAGCAAATATAAATAAAATAAATTAAACTGCATTGGCAACCTGGGAGAAATCAGCCCAAGAAAGGTTTCTGCTGGGGGTGGGGATGCTCGTAACAGAAGGCCATTCACAGTAGATCCAAACACACAAGTGATAATTGCTACCTTTACAGACTTTGGTCAGTGCTTCAGTCTCTTACAATGGAACTTCTGGGACACCAACCTGTGAAGTAATAAACATTCAATCAAACTAGGAAACCCCCCTCCACAATGGGCTGAACTGACAGTAGCTGAAGAGAAAAAAAGTGTTGCAGTGAAGGACAAAGGTTGCCCGTAGACAAAGGGCTCCACACTTTAGGAACAGCGCCACATTGTATTATGAGTGAAAAATATATGCGTTTAATGGGTTGCCCTCTTTTGATAACACGTGTTTCGACATATAAGTGTCTTTTTCAAATCAGGGCTAGTCTTAGCTATCGTCCATATCAACATTTTTCAATTCAAGATGGCAACATGAATGGTCATGGGATAAATCCCCCTCGGTCTCGCTTAGCGTCTCCTGCCGTCTGGTCCCTTTTTTTTTACAGTTTGACAAAGGATGCCCATTTGTCTCCAAAGACTATTTTATAAATACACTTTTAAGACTTATATCTTTGCAAAAGGACCTCGCAAAAATGTAAAAGTTATACAGTTTAAATATGATTTTCGTGGCTTTCAAATAAGATATCTTGGCTGTCAATGGCATGTAGGGGACACGAACGCCAGAAGAATGTGAATCGTGGGGGAAGGACATATGATGGAATGTTAAAAAATGTACAGAAATAGGCCCTATGATAATTTGTACACACACCTAAAGTGATGGATTTTAGGCAGAATGTTTCATATTAAAAATGACCAAAGATTATTAGAAGGGCAAAACAATGTGTTACAGACTGCAGAGTTGGACTTGCATGTTCTGCATAATGTCCTGACTTGCCGCGTAGTGAAGAGTAATGGGCCTCTGTCCACAAATCACCCACAGGGAAGAGTAAATAAACTCCCTGAGCGAGATTTGAGGCCACAGGTGGTTTGATGGTTCGCCGGATCTGATGACGCCAAGGACCCCAGAGGCTGTTAAAAGGAAGTTAAGATTAGCACAGGCAAACACAGTACTTTGGTATGAAGAAGTGTGCAATAATCTCTTACCTAAACACAGCAGGGATGATACTGGGGTATCTTGGGTCTGGTGCGAGGGAGCGCCGTAGATCCGGACAGCCGTGTCCCAGATGGTAGGTACCGGCTGTACCTGTAGCCCTGCCGTAACTTGAAGGGCACTTGAAATTAAACACGTAGAGCCAATGGCCGAAGGTCGTAGAGTCAAGAAGGGGCAATCCGAAAACAATCCGTTAAGCAAAGCAAAGTGTCCAGAGTACCAATATCCGTGCAGTTCCGAGCAACAAGATCCGAGGAGTAAGCAGGCCAGTCCGTGATTCATGAGCCAAAGTCCAAATCCGAAGTAACAAAGTAACGTGATTTCTGCAAGCGCCGAACAGAGTCGTGAAACAGCTGTGAAGCGGTGAGAAACTCGAACTTCCGGGCTTTTATGTGCGTCGGCTCCCGATCACGTGAGCGGAACTCTGGACACGTGATTGGGAAGTCGTTGCGGAACCAGGAAGTAACCGCGATCGGGTGTTCCAGCCCGAACGCAGTCTCCATGGGAGTTGCCAATGGAAACGAGGCAACAAACCGGGCCGGCCTCTACGCACGGCCCGCACTCGCTGGTGATGGCGACTCCCTCGCACCCTAGGTGAGGAAATGTCTCGGGAGGAGGGTTGCAACCCGGGGAAAGTAACAGTGTGTGCTGGGGTATCAATCAAAGAGGTGCATGGTGGCGAGACTGGTTTGTTGTGCATGACAGAGCCCCCCCTCAATGGCCCACGACCACGTGGGCAGGAAGGGTGATCCCGGTGGAAACGCGAAACAAGTCTCGGGGCATGGACATCCCCTGCAGGGACCCAACAACGCTCCTCGGGGCCAAAACCCACCCAGTCTACGAGATACTGGAGTCCACCCCTGATCACACGAGAACCCAACATAGCAGAAACCTCATACTCCACTGAGTCACCCACTGCAATAGGGCCAGGCGTAGACCAGAGACGAGTAGGGGCCGGACAAGGTTTCAACAAAGAGGTGTGGAAGATGGGGTGAATGCGCCAGGAGGCAGGGACTGAGAGGCGATAGGCTACAGGGTTGATCACAGCAGAAACCCTATACGGGGCCACAAAACGGGGAAGTAGCTTGCGACAACCAGGAAGCCTAAGGTGACGAGAAGAGAGCCAAACCCTGTCCCCCACGACATAGGAAGGTGCCACTGCCCTCCTACGGTCCGCTGCAGCCTTCATAGATTCCCGGGCCTCCTGAAGATGAGTAAGGGTTTGGGCCTGAACGGCCGCCAAGTCGCGGGCACAGGCGACAGCAGCCGGGTTGTCCGAGGGTGCCAGGTCCGGGATAGGTAAGGTGCGGGGGTGTTGACCATACAAAACATAAAAGGGAGAAGAGCCAGTGGAGGAATGGGTGGAGTTGTTGTATGAAACCTCAGCGAGATGTAGCAAGCCCAGCCAGGACTGCTGGTGTTGCAAAATCAGACAACGCAAATACTGTTCCATGGCCTGGTTCACCCTCTCAGTCTGGCCGTCCGTCTCCGGGTGGTAAGCGGAGGAAAAGCGGGAATCGATACCCAGGAGAGCCGTGAGAGCACGCCAGAACCGAGAAGTAAATTGGGGCCCCCTATCCGAGACAATAACCGTGGGTAACCCAAAGAGACAAAAGACCGACTTAAAGAAGAGATCGGCCAAAGCGGGGGCAGAAGGGATACCAGAACAAGGTATGAAGCGAGCCATTTTGGAAAATGAGTCGACCACCACCCATATGGTGTCGAATCCCTTGGTCCGGGGTAGGTCTGTTACAAAATCCATGGAAACCGTGTGCCAGGGTCTGGGGGGTACAGGTAACGGAAGCAGGAGCCCCACCGGACGCCCTCTGCGGTGCTTACACTGGGCGCATATAGCACAGGTGTTAAAATACCCTTCTACGTCGTGTTTCATGGAGGGCCACCAACACCAACGTCTGAGAATGTCCAACGTGCGTTTTTGTCCGGGATGGCCATTGATGGCGCTATCGTGGGACCATTCCAGGGCGAGATTGCGAGCGTCGGTCGTAGGTAACCACAATCTGTTTTGGATATACGGCAACCCTTCATGAAACACCGGATCCCACTCGGTGACCTGATCAGGATGTAGTGAAACCCATGTGCGAATTGAGTCTAACAGAGACAAAGGAGGGGTGCAGAGACAAATGACATGTTGGTTTAGTAGGTTTTCTGGGAAAACAGGTAAGGGCACTCCACCCGGAGAGCGTGACAATGCGAACGCCTTCCCGTGGGACAGATCGGAACGATGTTTGATCTGGAAGTCAAAGGCCGCGAAGAATAAATGCCACCGCACCTGCCGACTGTTAATGCATTTTAGCGAAGCCAGATCCTGGAGGTTGCGGTGGTCGGTGAACACCGTGACCGCGTGCCTTGCCCCCAACAAGTGATGCCGCCAGACTAAGAAAGCATCCTTGATGGCCGACAGTTCTTTCTCCGTGACGGTGTAATGCAGCTATGTAGCAGAGAATTTCCAGGAATGAAACGCCACCGGATGCAACTGACCCGAATGAGGGCATCGTTGGGACAAGACCACCCCAAGAGCGAAAGAGGACGCATCAGCCTCCACAATGAACGGGAGTTCTGGGTCGGGATGTTTCAGGACAGGAGCAGTAGTAAATGCAGACTTCAGGGCGTCAAAAGCCGCTTGGTGTTCTTCCAACCAGACAAAAGGAGATTTGGGGCTGGTTAGGGCCGTAAGGGGAGCTACCAGAGACGAGAAGTCCTGGATGAAGCGTCTGTAGAAATTCGAGAACCCAAGGAAAGATTGCAAGGACTTGATGTTGCTGGGTTTTCGCCAGTCCAAAACCGCACGGACCTTGGACTGGTTCATGGCTAAACCCCCAGGGGTAATATGGAATCCCAGGAATTCAACGCTTTCAGTGTGGAACTGGCACTTCTCGGGTTTGGCGTAGAGTGAGTGTTGGCGGAGGCGGGACAGTACCTCGCGGACGTGCACTATATGTTCCTTTATGTCCTGCGAGTATATCAGGATGTCGTCAAGTTATACTGCCACGCATACGTCCAACAAATCGTGAAACACTTCGTTCATGAAACGTTGGAAGGTAGCAGGGGCATTACAAAGCCCGAAGGGCATGACCACATATTCAAATAATCCGTAGCGAGTAAAGAAGGCTGTTTTCCACTCGTCTCCGGAGCGGATTCTGGCCAGGTTATAGGCCCCGCGGAGATCGAGTTTTGTGAAGATGGTAGCGTGGCTTAACCTGTCTAGTAATGGGGTAATCAACGGTATTGGGTATCGATTTTTTATGGTGATAGAATTTAGTCGGCGGTAGTCCACACAAGGACGCAGATCGCCCTCCTTTTTAGGGACAAAGAATATAGGGCTAGCAGCCGGAGAGGTGGAGGGACGTATATGACCGACCTTCAATGCTACATGGATGTACTCCTTTAATGCCTGTTCCTCCGAAGGAGATAAGGAGTAGATGCGGCCTGAGGGAATCACGGAATCAGGGACTAGGTCAATGGGGCAGTCATAGGATCGGTGTGGTGGGAGCACCTCCGAGGAACCCTTGTCAAAGACCTCATGGAAATCACCGTATTCTGTAGGGAAACCAACGGCAACAGCCCCTACTACATGAGGCTCTAGAGCCATAGGGACATCCTCGTGGAGTGTGAGCTGCGCTATGGCCCCTAGGGCTCGTGGGGGTGATTCTGTGTCGTCAGGTGCAGTGAGACAATAATTCTGACACGTCTCTGATTCAAAATGGACCTGCCCCGACTTCCAGTCAATCAAGGGATTGTGTTGATGCAACCAAGGAAGACCCAGGATGATTCCGAACTGTGGCATCGTAATCAGATCGAATGTGATGATTTCCTGATGCGTGTTTTGTATAGTGAGGGTGATCGGGGCGGTTTGTTGCTTGATAGGGCCTGATATCAATGCTGTACCATCCACCGCTTGTACTGGCTCTGGATGTTGCTTGGTGATCAGAGGTAGGTTTAAAGATCCGGCCAAGGTTATGTCGATGTAGTTGCCCGTGGCGCCTGAATCGATGTAAATCGAGACGACGTGGGCAATATCGGGTGTAGGGTTAAGTGTGGCCTGTACCAACACTGGCCTGATCCTGCCAAAGGCGGGGTTTCTGTCCGGGGAAACGGAAGTACTGCTCGAGCCGGTCCCCGGGTCTAGGGTCGAGCACTCGGAAAAACCGGATTCTTGAGCTTAAGGCGCCTGGGACATGACTTTACAAAATGGCCATTTAGGCCGCAGTAGAAACAAGCATGGTCGGTTCTCCTGCGATCCCTTTCTAGTTGCGTGATGGGACTGCGAATGCCACCTATTTGCATGGGTTCGATGCCTGTACCAGAGGAAGAGGAAGGTGAAGTGGCAATGGGGATTCCTGTTTCAAACCGACGTTCGGAACGCCTTGCGTCGATTTGCAATGCGAGGTCCACTAACTCAGTGTGGGTCGTGGGCAAGGATGGGACAACGGCCATAGCATCTTTCATGGTGTTATTGAGCCCCCTATAGAAGACGACTGCCCTTTTTGGTTCAGGCCAGGATGTTTCAGCGGCTAGCTGATTGAAACGGGCAATGTATTCTAGGAGAGAACCCTTCCCTTGAGTCAGGTCTAACAGCTCGAGGTCCCGAGATTGGGCTTTGTGACGCGTTTTGAACACACGGGACATTTCTGTGACTAGTAGCTCAAAGTCGTACAGGACAGGGTTGTCATTTTCCAACAAAGGGTTGGCCCATTCTGCCGCGGTGCCGGCCAGATGGGACAAGGTGAACGCCGCTTTAGTGGTGGCGTCAGGAAAAGCCTGAGGTCTACAGAGGAAATGTAATTTACACTGATTTATAAAGGTGCAAAACTTTCGGGGGTCACCGTGGAACCTCTCTGGGGCGGCCAAGGGAAAAGGCGTGGGCATGAGTACTGGTAACTGAGGTGCTGCGGGGCAATAGGAGGCTGGGGAACAATCGGCTGAGCAATTGGGGGTTGTGCTGCGGCAGCGGCCTCCCCGAACTCGGCATCAGCGGGCAAAGGATGTTGTGTGCTTTGAATTAAGTCTAGCCTCTGGTGTATCGTAGCAGTAGCGGCAACCATATCCGCTCTTAGCATTGTGAGTGCCTGTACCAAGGCAGCCACGGGGTCCTCAGCCGCAGGCTCCATACTCTCCATGACGCAACGGCTTCACATTCTGTCCTGACTTGCCGCGTAGTGAAGAGTAATGGGCCTCTGTCCACAAATCACCCACAGGGAAGAGTAAATAAACTCCCTGAGCGAGCTTTGAGGCCACAGGTGGTTTGATGGTTCGCCGGATCTGATGATGCCAAGGACCCCAGAGGCTGTTAAAAGGAAGTTAAGATTAGCACAGGCAAACACAGTGCTTTGGTATGAAGAAGTATGCAATAATCTCTTACCTAAACACAGCAGGGATGATACTGGGGTATCTTGGGTCTGGTGCGAGGGAGCGCCGTAGATCCGGACAGCCGTGTCCCAGATGGTAGGTACCGGCTGTACCTGTAGCCCTGCCGTAACTTGAAGGGCACTTGAAATTAAACACGTAGAGCCAATCGCCGAAGGTCGTAGAGTCAAGAAGGGGCAATCCGAAAACAATCCGTTAAGCAAAGCAAAGTGTCCAGAGTACCAATATCCGTGCAGTTCCGAGCGACAAGATCCGAGGAGTAAGCAGGCCAGTCCGTGATTCATGAGCCAAAGTCCAAATCCGAAGTAACAAAGTAAAGTGATTTCTGCAAGCGCCGAACAGAGTCGTGAAACAGCTGTGAAGCGGTGAGAAACTCGAACTTCCGGGCTTTTATGTGCGTCGGCTCCCGATCACGTGAGCGGAACTCTGGACACGTGATTGGGAAGTCGTCGCGGAACCAGGAAGTAACCGCGATCGGGTGTTCCAGCCCGAACGCAGTCTCCATGGGAGTTGCCAATGGAAACGAGGCAACAAACCGGGCCGGCCTCTACGCACGGCCCGCACTCGCTGGTGATGGCGACTCCCTCGCACCCTAGGTGAGCAAATGTCTCGGGAGGATGGTTGCAACCCGGGGAAAGTAACAGTGTGTGCTGGGGTATCAATCAAAGAGGTGCATGGTGGCGAGACTGGTTTGTTGTGCATGACACATAACATATGTAACCTGCTTATGTAATTTGTTAAGATGCCCCAACTATAAAAATGTGCCATTTATGGCAAAACTGGATTTTGGCAAAAAGGGCTGTGGGGTGGCTTTCTACCTCATAAATTGCAACCTCATAAACTTGGACTCCTCCTCGAGGAGGCAGTTAACTCAGGCTGACCTATCCGAGCCTTGGAGGTAGGCGTAGCTCAGTTCTGCCCACCAATAATTCTGTGAAGTCACCAGGCTCTATTTAAGGAGTGGCTGACAGAACTCTAGACACTCTTTCTGAATTTCCTGCACCGGTGTTCCTGATCTTCCACATCCATCTTGCCAGACTCCAGATCCCACTGAAAAGTCAAAGCATAGCTGATCCTATTCCAGCAAGGCCAAAGCATTGCTAACTATCCAGGCAAGGCCTCAATCCTGAAACCCTACTAAAAATCCCAATACTCAAAGGGAGAAGCCATGGTATTTTTTGGGGAAGCATCCTGAAACCAGCCTGGCTTTTGCCCACTAACTGCATGCCCATTGCCACCCTGCCATACACTGACCCAAATTGCCTAGCTGTACTTGCCATCTGGTGACCAGAATTGCCCAGCTGTTTGCTGTAAGGCGCGCCCGCCGTGTGGTGACCAGACCCAGTTGGCTGTTCCAAAATTCCAAACCCACATGTGCAATGTGAGTATCTCCTCATCCCAGAGAAACACATAGTCCCCCAATCTTGACCCTTTTGTCTTAATTCCACTTGCTAAGACATCCTATCCATACCCTGGTAACTTTTTAAAACTGTTAGAATTATCTGTGCACCCTGCCCTTAACTTTCTAAGTGCGAGCGCCATCTCTCTTTTAATTTCTGTGTGGTGTAAATCATAAGCCCTTTGTAATATTTTGAGTAATCAAACCAATTTCCAGCTAAAGTTGAGCACTGGGGTGACAAGGTTGACTTCGCGAATCAACCTTGGATCTTACTGTGTCCCTCTTTAACAATATAGTCTTAATAATCTAGTGTAAGTAAAATTTGCCTTTCATTTTCAAACCAATTTTCTCTTTTTAACTGCTCTATTTTCCTGAAAACAAACCTCATTCTACCTTCCAAATCTCTCTCAATTCACCACCTATACCCCTCCTTTCACCTCTATATTGTCCCTGTGATATACATATATCCCCTAGCCCAAAAACCGCATTCGAATTCAGTGTTTTTTCACCTGTTTATTTGAAAACCGTTTTTGCATTTAAAACTGCTTCTGTGTAAAAATGCAACTTTCCAACGTATGATTTGATTGCACTGGGTTTTCAATTTCAAATCTGTTTTGTGAACTGTATGCTTTTGTGATACCTTACCTTATGGTTGCGAGTGATATAACATCCCTGATACTGTGATAAAACATATGCACAGCATTATTTCAAAACACATATAATTAATTATTTATCAAAATCCGAGTTTCATTTTAGGCCTTTGCAAAGGGTTTTTGTGAGGGAAGGTCGGATTTTGATTCTGTTTGCTGCCTGACGGAACATTGCAGGGGGAAACCTTAACTTGGGTGCTATCTATCCTAATTCAAAAAGTGTTCCCTTTAAATTGTGCTTTGGATATGTTCTACTCGAAGGTTAACCAAGTGCATTTCTTCCATTCGCATTGTAATTATAACCCCATTAGTGATTGCAACCCAATATTTAAATGTGTGTGATTTTTTTGAATTTTCCAATAAATAAATGTTGTATTTTTCACCAACCGGCCTGGTTCCTGGTCCATTGTGACCCAGGGTATTTGTAAAAGGGGGTGTGAGACGGGTTGAGTATTGGCTCAATTTGAATTAATTGAAATTATAGAAAAAGCAATTTTATTGAGCGCCACATTACAGGCTAAGACCAAGTGTCCGGGTCCAGTGTGTGATGCCCGATTGGTATCCTTAACACATTGGGGGCTCGAGTCAGGGATTGAGTTTGTTTAGTCACCCGTGACAGCCTAACATGGCAGACTAACCTGCAAAGTAGTGATACTTTGTGTAGTTGGAATACTGGGTTACACTGTACAAGTGCCTCCGAAAAAAAAAAATCCTAAGTACCAGGCCTGTGTATAAAACTAAAGCTAAATCATCCCCAAAAATAGACAAAAAGCAATAGAATACAGATTACCCCTACATAAATAAATACATTAATAAAGAAAGAACATGTTCCAAAATGGCCACAGTAGAGATCAACATAGCTAGGGAGCAGCTTCTTCACAAACTATTTGTCAGGCGGGAATGGCCAGAACAAGATGAAAAAGTCTGACTTGAAGAAATAATGCGACAGGTCACCGCCATAGACATGAGTACATGGCAGGACAGTGGCTTATTACAGCAAGCTTTGAGTGAGTTATTCATGACTCCGAAAGTTGAAGAGGAGCAGACTAAAATTGTCAGAATTGGGGCCTATAGGTACCTTCATATGGGAGTGATGCAGGAAAAGCAGGAGGAAAATACAACTTTTGTGCAAAATCAATCCAAACTTTTAGCTCAAATCCAGACTGAACTGAAATTAGCAGAACCAAAATTGCAAAAGAGCCAAGATTCTGAGGCAGAATCTGGAGATTATATTAAAAAATTCGAAGAGGACTTGGGTATCCAACAACAGAATAATGTAGACCAAGTGGCCCAATTAAATACTTTAAGGATGGAGTGCCACGAAAAGGTTGACTCCTTGGAAGAGGGTCAACTGAAATTAGAACAACAAGTGAGATACAATAATGCCAGCATAGAGCCAATTGGAAGAGGAAAGTAATAAGTTAATTATGAGAGACCTCCACCCTCAATCAGAATTTGATGAAGAGCGCCAGAAATTAGGGGCCATAACACAACAAAGGGATGACGTGGCTGAACAAAGGGCCACCCTGTGTCAGGAGAAAGAGGCCCTCCACCAGGAAATCTGTTATTTAAAAATCAATCTGGATAAAAGGGGTAAGATCTTCAGGGACTGACCGGCCTAAAAGGAGAATATGACAAATTAATAGGACATAGCAGACAATGGAACTCGAGTTAGAGCAGGCCATGGAGGCTCTAAATGTGCAGAAAAGGGAGGCTCACCTCATACAACAAAAATTGGCTCAGGGTGCCCAAACTATTCAAGCGGCACAAAGAGATAATAAGGCCCTATGTGAGGGGAATGATGGACTCCACAAACAAGTGGCAGCTCAAGAGAGGGTCATAGAGGCCAGTAAAAGCCTAATAGCCAAGCAAAAGGCTCCGATCTTTGCCTATTATCAAGAGATAGTGGCTGAGAAAGAAAAACTATCGAGGTTGGAGAAAGAGCATCCTAGATCTAATACAAACTGGAGGGACCCCACACAGGTAGAGAGGAACAGGGCAACCCCATATCATATTATGATGACCTCTTTACTAACGTACTCAAACTCATTTAACACGTTGGGCACTGCTGACTTCATGGCTACCGGTTCACATGAGCCGGAAACCATGAGGCCATCAGAATTAAATAGGCTGAGCATAATGGAGCTGATGTCTCTGACCAGCAAACCTCCTATGAGGAGAAGGTCAGGGAATCAGATATGCAGAATCACTACCTCCCAACGCTATCACTACATAATATCCCCAACAAAAATATTGCTGTAGATATGGCTGTTGCGTTCATCATAGGCGACATTTTTGGGGGGGGATATTATGTGGGAGTGGGGATTGCGGGGGTGTCCCCTGCACATTAAAAAATGACGAGGGGGTTGTGGGGGTGTCCCCCGCAGGGTTCATGTGTGAATTTCACCACAAAAATATGGCAATATTTTTGCATTATGATATTTTTGCAGCAGAATTAACACATGGAACCCTCCAAAGGGACCGGTTGGTTCGATTTGACATGAACAACAGGAAAAGAGGCCTCAAAAGAGCATCCTAAAGACCTCCACCTAATTAGGGCACCCAATTAGGGCAGTGGGGGATACTCTGCCAACCCTGGACGTAGGGAGGAGTCAGAAGACTAAGCTCCTGTGTGTCACAAGGGAGAAGAAACTAGGCCCAACCATTCTGTGAGCCAATCCCAGGGAGCGCCAGGAAGATCAGGAGGGGTCCTCCAACAGTAGCACCTCTGAATCTGAGGGCGAGTGGACTCGGGTGACAAAGCCAAAGAAGCCAAATAAACTAAAGAGAGTCATGGTAAAAGACCCCATTAGGCAGATTAAGGTCATTGGGAGTTTCATAACCCCATAGTACAACATTGCAAAATATTCTGTCTGGGAACATTTGGAATTGTATGAGCAGATGATGGACACTTTCCACCTTAAAGACAACCAGAGCTGCATAGAGTATCAAAAGTGAACATTCTCTCAAGAGTACTCCAGCTTCTTTGCTGGACTGGAGGACCAGAACCATTCAAAATGGTCCACCTACAGGGCTTAAACACTTTTCCGCCCACAGAAACCCCCAAGAGGCCCACAAACTGGCCTACAATTTGCACTGCAGGGAAGATCAGGCCCCACGAGAATTTGTGTAGGAGCTAAAATGCACCTTCGCATAAAACACTAAGAGGGTGCTCATGGATAGCAAGCATATTATAACCCAGGTGGTGAGGGATTTCCACGATAAAAGATCTCTGGACTGGGTCATAGAGCAGGCGACCCATATTTATGAAGTTCAAAAACCTGCAGAAAACAAAAATCAGACCAAAAACTCCAAGCCAGCCAACACCCCTGCTGCTGCTAAGGTAGCAGAGGTGAAGATTGCCCCCATTTTAGACCTAGAAATTGGGAAGCCTAAAAATGCACCAATCCCAAACCAGCAAATCCAGAGGTCAAGAAGGCCTTCAGACCAATCACAAACAGGTGGTAATCAGGAAGGTAATCCCAACGGGACCCCCAATTCTCCTGAGTATATCAGTCCCAGGTACTAGGGCAACCAGCCTATCTTGGGTATGTATGGACTCCTCCAGCCCATGGGGAGTCCTGCCAGGTAAGTACTTCCCCAGGAAACTTCCCTACTAACTTCTCTCAGGAAGGCAGTAATCCCCCGGATCCAGGGTTAAGTTTCTTTCCACAGTACCCTCAAAACCCCAACCTGCAGGGCAACCCTCCTGTCTTTCCCCGGTTTCAGGAGCCCAGACAACCCAATCCGGGAGAGGGGAGGCCAAGGAAGGAGGGCTACCAAAATCCACCATCTCCAGGGTACTATGGGAGAAGGGATAGTTACCCTCCCCGTGAACAACCGAGGTATGAGCAAAGACCGCCGTACCAGCCGCAACGGGTGTCCAAACTGGAGCGCCAGGTCCAGAACCTTACCCAGGATCTGGGTCGCATGTTGAGGGCTCAACAAAACCCTCAGATGAACATGGCGGCTCAGAATCCCACCAACCAAGGGTCTGGAACTCCAGAACAATGACTGGGAGAAAACCCTGACAATTCACCGGTTCCAGAGGAGGTGGCACGGGGGCAGGGGGGGTGTAAAGCCCTAGAAGAAACTTCCATCCTCACCCGTGAAAAGCACCTGGACACCCCAGAACTGGAACACAAATCTCCTACACCTGAAAATGTGCAACCCAGGGAACAGAGGGGGGTAGGAGAAAAAAAACTCAAAATGGCCCATTTTGGGGAGGAAGTTAGTGTCCTCCAATTTGAAGGGGAAGAATCCTTAGAGGATTCTGGGAAAACAATCTTCTCCTTCAGGGATGGGGGAACTCCTCCCAAAGAAAAATGGACCCCAAGAGATCTAAATGAAGACTGGGTGGATGTGGGTACTGATTCAGAATCACCCCTCCTTGAAGCCCAGAATGAGCACCCAAAGAATCAAATCTTAAAAGAGGGATCCCAAACCTCACAAACCGATTATGGTGACTGCCTCCAAGAAGGGGGGGGCAGCCCAGAATCAGAAAAGAAGAAGCCCGAAACTCCCCAGATGTTAGAATGTAACATTTTGCTTTTAGATTCCCAAACTCCAACACATAATGAAGCCCAAACTACCCCTGCATCACAGTCCAGAATAAAGAAAATGACCACCCAGCTTGCCCAAAATGCACATTACCTTTGCCCACTTGAGGAGGCAGAGGGTAGATTTTATGCCCTGGTTCAGGTGCAAGGGCAGTGTACATTTTCTGCGCTGGTGGACACTGGATCCCACGCCACTCTTCTGTTAAAAAGTGAATTTCTGTTGAGTGGACTGTGAATTTGGAAATCAAAATTGGGCAACACAAGGTGAAACACGTGGTCATAGTCGTGACTTCAGAGGGCACACCCTGTCTACTAGGGAATTACATCATGCGCAGGTTTTCCCCCCTAATGGACTGTGTGAACAAGGTCCTCTGGACTCAGACTTACATGTGACAGTAATTGCTGTAGGACAACAAACTGTTGATTGGAACTCCTCCTCATCCTGATAATCAACCTTCCTTCCAGTTTTAAGTGGCATTCTATACTGGAAGGAAATACTCTGAGATTTTATACTGATTCACAATCTGAAAACCCCAATCCTATAGTCAAAAGTGATGAGAAACCAGCTCAAAGTTTAGCTGATATTCAGAAAATTAGAGAACAGTTGTTCATCCCTATTCAGTCAAATGAGGGGAAGGAGTCTGTTCTCGCCCGAGTGTGCGTGAACAACGGTAAGAGCTTAATCAGCGAAGCCACGTGCAGACAGCTCCCAAAAGATCCAGCCATTCTCACATTTAAATTGATCGATAAGTGATAGATAAGTGGGAAATGGGCCTGGAAACTCCCAATTTCAAACATCTCCTGCCTAGCAGGTGTATGCTAAAAATGTCTATAGGTAACAAAAGCATAGAACCTCATTGCTGGGTTGTGCAAGATGTCCCTGCTGCATTCTATTTAGGCAGTGACATTCTCAATCAGTTTGCCATTAATTTAGACCTGATCAATTACAAAGCCTGGTCCCGACTAGGAGGAAATCCCATGAACTTTGATGATTCAGTAAAAGCATTTCGGTCAGCCCAATTGCTGCCGTATGCAGTTGAAGTTGAAATTGGAGAGGAGGTCACCATCCCAGGATGGACATGACTATTCCCACTTGAAATAAAAATTAAAAGAGGAAAGAAACTGCAAAATCCTGTACACCTCAATGCCCATCTCCAACAGCAGGGGCTGGGGTTAAACCCAACCCCATTAGTCAATACAGAAAACAACATCATTCCAATGCTGGTGGATAACAGCGACCTCAGGAGTATCACTCTGGGTGCAGGCACCATTATTGGAATGGCGGTTGATGACTGACATTTTTCCATGGATCTAGGAAATGAACTGATAGGACCAATCCCTAATGACTGTTTTGACAATGACAGTGACAATGACTTACCACCAGACAGGACCTTCACCCGGCAAGGGGGGAATATCCTTGTGTATTCTTCCTGCCCTTACAGTGAGGAAGAGGTGACCTGTGGTATCAGGCAGGATGAGGTGATATTCCAGGTCCACAAGGACTGCCTCTTCTACCTGAAACCCTCTGTCCAGGTCAATAATCTAACCAGAGACCTCTCCACCCAGCTGGAGGAGGCCGCTGAGATAGCAAAACCAGAAGTCTTTCCAGGCTTCAGGCAAATGTTTGAAGAGTGGGTCAACCTAGCTGATGCCTGTGAGACTCTGGAGCAAAAGCAAAAGTTGAAACAGTTATTCTTAGATTTTCAAGATCTCTTTGCGGTGGACTCGTATGACTGTGGTCGCACCGAAATCCATACAACAATGATTCCCACGGACCCTGGAATGACTCCAGTGTTTGTGAAGCAATATTGCTTGCCTCTTGCATCCATGGTGTCCCTTACAGAAATCATCAAAAACCTTGAGTCCCGTGGGATAATTCGTCCAGTCCACATCACCTTTAATAATTTGGTGCTGGGATTTTAAAACCAAATTGCCAGTGGAGACTCTGTGCTGACCTTGGAGAGCTAAATAAATGGGTCCACATGTCCCGATGGCCTCTCCCATACATTGACCAAGGTTGGGCCCAGATCCAGGGGTCAAAGGTATACACTGCCATTTACCTGACCAATGGGTACTGGACTGTGCCTGTCAGTAGGGAGGACCAATACAAGCTGGCCTTTACCTTCGGGCGGCAGCGGTACACGTGGACCCCGACTCCTTTCGGATACATAAACTCCAGCAACAAATTCATAATTTTCCTAATTTTCCTACATAAGGCCATACCCGACTTGGGTGAAAGGGATAACCTGGCCTATGTGGATTATGTCCTGATAAAAAGCTTAACTGTGGAGGAACACATAGCCGAAATACATTATGTTCTGACCCAGTTGAGGGTTGCCGGAGAAAAAACTGTCCTTACAAAAAGCACAGTGGTGCAGAACCTGTGTCAACTTCTTGGAGCATGAGATAACTCCTGAGGGTCTCTGTCCCCAAGAAAGTGGAAGCACTCCTAAGAATGAAAGACCCCACAACTCTGCGTGAGCTAAGAAGCCTCCTTGGACTTACTAATTACAGTAGGAAGTTCATTGAGGATTACGCAGAGATCACAAGACCCCTGATCCATTTGTTAAAGGGGGGGTCAAGTGGGAGTGGGGTCCAGAACAAGCCGAGGCAATGAAGCAACTCAAAAGAAGCCTCTCACAAGCACCTTGTCTAGCTTACCCTGTCAAAAACAAGGAGTTCTTCTTGGAGACAGGGTTCTCAAATACATGCTTGACAGCAGTATTATATCAAAAGCATGACAAGGTCAATAAAGTAATCTCCTTTGCAAGCAACACTTTATCCTCTGTGGAAGAAAAGTGTAACGATTGTGAGAAGGCACTCCTTGCAATGGTGTGGGCATTGTTATATTACCACCCGTTTATCCAGGGGGAACACATCATAGTGGAGACCCCACACCAGCCTCTGCAATAACTCCAAAGTGACATAATCGGGGCCGGCAATGTGAGTAATTCTAGAATTACTTCCTGGATTTTGTCAATGCAAGGCTTTCCTGTGGAGGTCAGGTCTGGCTGACTTGCATGATTGTGCCAGAGAAAACTGTCTCAAAGACGAAATCTTAAAATCCAGGACAACATGGAGGCGTACCTGTATTCCCTGCACAAAGGCTATGAAGAGGGAATGCCCACAGTTTATGTGGATGGGTGCTCCTACCATGTTGACAACAATGGGGAAAAGGAACTGGTGGCAGGCGTTGGGAATGCCTGGGTGAATGATGCCCCGCAAACCCCCCGCTGGGTACAAAATCGGTCCCGTAGTAGTCAGGTGGCAGAGTTGGTGGCAGTTCATCAGGCCATCCTCACTGCCATCCAACACCAACTCCACAAACTGGTCATAATGACTGATTTAGATTATGTCCGGAACGGGTTTGTGGAGCACCTGGTTAGTTGAAAAACCAGAGGCATGTTATGTGCTAATAACAAACCTTTCAAACATGGCAAGCTAATCCAAAATATTGATGATCTGGTCACCTCTAGTGGGATGACCATATATTGGAAGATGATCAAGGGTCATTCCAGAATAGAGGGTCCAGACGAAACTGGAAAAAACCTAGGTGATCAGCTGGCCAAAACCAGAGCCATCAAGGGCGATATCCTTGAGATCTCCTTGAGATTGAGTCCCTGTTGGGGGAAATCCAGCTCATTGCTATCACTAGGTAAAAGACATATGCTCACAATTAACTCTCAACTGCCCAGTGGAGTAAGGGGACCCCAGATGGTGATTTAATCCCGGCACAAAAAGGGGATCAGATTATTTGGAAATTTTACCAACACATGGATCCTGAGAACTTTTCCCTAACGGATGCCAATTAGATTGGAAAAGAGGGCCTCAGAGTGCTGATGAAGTATCCCAAAATGTTCCGAATCCAAGACGGTTTGTTGGTAAGGGGATCCATATCTGGGTGTGACCAGTGGGTGGTCTCTATCTCATTCTGAAGCCTGATGCTTAGTCAGACCCATGACGTGGCCACAGCCGGTCATCAGGGGTATCAGACTACTTTAGAAATCTTGATGGAGGTTGCATACTGGCCACACATGGGGCAGGACCTCGACCAATACTTGAAGGGATGTCTTGTGTGTGCACAATTTCAGCCAACTTCACTCACACACTGAGCGCCCCTCCAGAAGAGGGGGATGACACTGCCTTGGCCAGATTTACAAGTAGATTTCATCAGGCCCATGATTCGCTCCTCTAGTGGGAACAAGTACATGTTAACAGCCAAATGGGTGGAATGTCTCCCAGCCCCAAACTGCAAGACAGAAACAGCAGCTGCCCTGATGATCAACAACATCTTCTTGTGTTTGGCCTACCCCAAAGGATTGAGTCAGACCAAGGTAGTCACTTCACCAGAGAAGTGATGACAAAGATGCGGGAGATACTTGGGGTAAAAAGGAAACTTCACATTGCATACCGCCAACCTCTAGTGATGGAGTTGAGAGGTACAATAAAACCATTGTGCGCATTTTAAAAAGTTTGTGGCAGACTCCGGGCCTGTTGGGACATCCGATTACTGCTTGTCCTGATGGCCATCAGATCTAAACCTTCTTCTGTGACCAAGATGTCTCCATTTGAGCTGATGACTGGATGAAGGATGATGCTACCTCAGCATCTGCTCTATAGAACACAAGAGCAGACACTGATAAACACCTCCACAACTCATGAGTATGTTGAGAATCTAAGAAAACACCTTCAACATGCTTTTGCGTATGCTCAGTGGAATCTGCAAAAATCTGCAGAGAATATGAAGACTCAATATGATTTAAAAACAACCAAAAAGGAATACCAAGTAGGAGACAGGGTCTACTTGTACAATTTCAAAAGGAACCAGATCAAAGAGCGTACTTTTTTACCAAGCTGGTAGGGTCCTTTTGAAATTGTAGATAACATTTCACCTGTCGTCTACAGAATCCATATCCCCAAAGGAGAACTGACAAAAGAGAAATGGGTCCATATTAATCAGTTAAAAAGTTGTTAGCCTAGGCACACTTTGCAGCAAACAGAGGACACATCTGGCGAATGAGAACCAGCCAAAGAAGAACCAGAAGGGGTCAGATAGATTTATAGGTATAATTAGTTAACAGGGAGTATTTTCACCATGTTTCTTTATTGTATAAAATACTGTCATTATTGAATACATGTGTGTAACACTGCTGTCCACTTTCTTGTAGGGCAGTTAGTGGAAAAATGTAGTAACCGGTTTGTGTTTATTTCATAGATTCCTACTTGTTGTGCCCTTCAAAGACCACAGAGGACCTCCCCAGGGACCTGTAAAGGAGAAATCGAAGAAAATCTTAGGGTGTCGGTCAACACCATAAAGGAAGACCTTAGGGAAAGCTGTGGGTGTAGTTCCATGCTCCAATGAGAGACAACTGGAGGATTGTAGAGTGCTGCTCCCGGATGATGGAAGGACTCCACCTGATGCACCCCATCTTGCCCACTTGATTAACCCCATTTTGCCCACCTGATGAACCCACTTTGCCCCATTGATGAATCCCACTTTCCCATACTCTCCCTTGACAAGGAATCTCAGAAGAGTCAGGGGCGATTTGTGGGATATATTTACCCACTCAGCAGTACTTCCCCACATCACCAAGCTGCATTTCAGCAGAAACAGCAAAATGGCTGTGCTGGCTCCTTTGAGCAGCACTGCCTCACACCAAAACTGTTATTTTCAGCAACAAAAAGATGGCTGCACCACCTTGCCAAGCACATATTGGGAAGGAGGGAACAAGGGGGCACACTGAAAAAAAACTGCCAGTGTGTTGCTTACTTGTACAACATAAGGGGAGTGAAGTTCCCATTGAAAAAGGGAATATTTCACATTGCGAAGGAGGCTGCTCTGACACTATTTTCATCTGTGTTTCATCAAACTACTTTTTTTTAATAAGGTCTTGCCATGCCTATCAATATCCACATTGTGCTTCAACAGAAGAAAGCATGATCCCTGAATGACAGGCTCTCTGCCAGCCAAATCTGAGAAAAACACATCAAAAGCTTCGCTTCAGCTGCACGGAAAAACACTTAAACTTTTGCTACAAAATGTCAAAATTCACTGCTTGAAAAGAAATGTTAACTTTCTGTGCACATGTCAATTCCATGGAGCATGGAGACCTCTGCCTTGTACAGACTGTTGTGTAAAAAAAGCTGGCTACAGCTACAGAACAGTATTGGGAAATCAGATGGAAAAAACAAATTTGAAAGGAAAATGCTAGCAGCTGTCACCATGTGTCAAACATTGGTTTTTGCAAATCAAAGAAGAAAATGACAGTTTTAAGAGTATTATGTTGAACAAAAAAAATGTATCTTTGCTTAGCAATGTGAAAGGGGATTGTGCTGTGAAATACAGTTTTAAGAGTATTATGTTGAACAAAAAAAACGTATCCTTGCTTAGCAATGTGAAAGGGGATTGTGCTGTGAAATACATATGAGATGGTTTTATTCAGCAGGTTTTCTTCTAATTCAGAGCAAAAATAAAAAAATTAAATTAAACTGCATTTGCAACCTGGGAGAAATCTGCCCATGACAGGATTCTGCTTGGGGGAATGCTAGTAACAGAAGCCCATTCACAGTATATCCTAACACACATGTGATAATTACCACCTTTACATACTTTGGTCTATGCTCCAGGCTATTACAATGGAACTTCTGGGACACCAACTTGTGAAATCATAAACATTCAATCAAACTGGGAAACCCCCCTCCATAATGGGCTGAATTGACAGTGGGGGTAGCAGAAGAGAACTAAATTATTCCAGTGAAGGACAAAGGATGCCAATTTGTCTCCAAAGGCTATTTTATAAATAAACTTTTAAGAGTTTTATCTTTCCAACAGGACCTCACAAAAATGTAAAAGTTACATAGTTTAAATATGATTTTCGTGGCTTTCAAATAAGATATCTTCACTGACAATAGCATGCTGGGGACCTGAATGCCAGAAGAATGTGAATCATGGGGGAAGGACACATGATGGAACATTAACAAGTAACAGAAAAAGACCCTATGATAATATGTACACACACCTAAAGTAATAGAATTTTAGGTCAAATGTGTCATGTTAAAAGTGACCAAAGATTATTAGAAGGGTAAAACAATGGGCCTCATTACGACCTCAGTGGTAGCCATGCCGCTATTGGCAGCATGGCTGCCGCCGAAATCGCCTCCGGGTCTGTGTCCTCAGAATGAGGAATTACCGGGCCATTCTGAGTGCGGAAGGCACGGTAATTCCTCCCTCCAAGGACCCGGACCCGGTCCTTCCCCATTCCCATTTCAGCCCCCATTGTGCTGAATGGGAATGGGAGAGTGAGCAAACAGTGGGCCATTACGAGTTGGTCTGTTGTTTGCTCCCTCTTCCCCTCGCGGGACCCGGTAAGCACCTCGTAATGAGGCGGTACGGGGTAAACGGCGCCGGCACCTTTTACGGCGCCGTTTACCCCGTTCCGCCAGGGTCCTAATGAGGCCCAATGTGTTACAGACTGTAGAGTTGGACTGGCATGTTCTGCATAAAATATGTAACCTGCTTATGTAATTTGTTAAGATGCCCCAACTATAAAAATGTGCCATTTATGTCAAAAGTGAACTTTGGCAAAAAGGGCTGTGGTGTGGCTTTTTACCTCATAACATGCATCCTCATAAACTGGGACTCCTCCTCTAGAATGTGATTAACTTAGGCTGACCTATCTGAGTCTTGGAGGTAGGCCTAGTTCAGTTCTGCCCAACAATAATTCGGTGATGTCACCAGGCTCTATATAAGGGGTGGTTGACAGAATTCTAGACACTCTTCCTGAATGTCCTGCGCCAGCGTTCCAGATCTTCCACATTCATCTTGCCAGACTCCAGATCCCACTGAAAAGCCAGAGCATAGCTCATCATATCCCAGAAAGGCCTACTAAAAATACCAATACCCAAAGGGAGAAGCTGTGGTATTTTTTTTGGGAAGTATCCTGAAACCAGCCTGGCTTTTGCCCACTAACTGCATGCCTGCTGCCACCCTGCCCTCCAGTGACCCAAATTGCCCAGCTGTACTTGCCATCCGATGTCTAGAATTGCCCAGCTGTTCGCTGTAAGGTGTGCCTGCCGTGTGGTGACCAGACCCAGTTGGCTGTTCCAAAATTCCAAACCCAAGCATGGAATCTGAGTATCTCCTCATCCCAGAGAAACACATAGTCCCCCCATCTTGACCCTTTTGTCTTTATTCCACTTGCTAAGACATCCTATCCATACCCTGGTAACTTGTTAAAACTGCTAGAATTATCTGTGCACCCTCCCCTTGACTTTCTAAGTGCGAGCGGCATCTCTCTTTTCATTTCTGTCTGGTGTAAATCATAAACCCTTAGTCATATTTTGAGTAATCAAACTAATTCCCAGTTAAAGTTGAGCACTGGGGTGACAAGGTTGACTTCACGAATCAACCTTGGATCTTACTTTGTCCTTCTTTAACAATTTACAGGGTAATTCATGGAATTAATGTGCACTGAAAAGGGGAGCGCAAGCGTGAAAATCGCAGCGCATGTATGCTAAAGCCGCGCACGCAGCCGTTTGTCGATTTATGGAATGCGCTGCGTGTGTTTCCCCGGGATGTGCACCAAATCCTTGGGTGGCGCACACGGGCGCACTCATCATTAAACGCTGTGCGCGATTCACACAACATGTAGCGCACATAACAAAAGGGGGCAGAACACGGGTCGGAACATGCTGAATGGGGAACAACTCGTGAAAATGTGGGCGTTATGAGGGAAGTACTGCAGCTAAATGCTCACAACGCCCACACGTGCGCTAACAACACATATTCATGGAATCGAACATGGGAAACCCACGCGCCAAAAAATACGCGGTAATCCGGAAACACGTACGCCAGCAGGAAGCAGGCATAAGAGGCCCCGCGCGGCATAAAAGTACATGCAAAGAACAAACAAGCTCATACGCTATGATGACTATACCGTTCCTCGCAGCAGTGGTTTCGGGGCACCGCAGGAGGAGGAGGATAGCAGGCCCCACATTTTTTTACCCAGGACCAGCCTTTTTGGGAAGCCTGGTGACCAGGTATATGGGAGGTACAGGTTTCCACCACAAATAATCCTAGAACTGGTTGCTGAGTCAGAGGATGACCTCACATCACCCACCCTGTGCTCCCAAGCACTGAGTCCCTTGGAAAAGGTGCTCAATGTACTGCATTTATTGGCTACTGGGTCATTTCAGCAGACAAGTGCCCTAGTTGGGGATGTTTCACAGGCCACGCAGTCATGCTGCCTACACCGGGTATTGGCAATCATGACTGCGCGCCCCTCAGTATGCAGGCACATATACATGCCCAGAACACCTGCAGAAAGGCAGGCCATGGTCCAGGACTTTTACGGGGTGGCACAATTCCCCAAAGTGCTAGGTGCCATTGATTGCACCCATATAGGTCTACGCCCTCCCAGGGCCACTGAGCACATCTATCGAAACCGCAAGCACTGGCATTCCATCAACGTGCAGGTTGTATGTGATGCCAAGGGAATCATCATCTCAGTATATGCCAACTATCCGGGGTCCAGCCATGATAGTTTTATATTCAGAATGTCACCTCTAACCCGGGACCTGGAAGCTGGGAGGCATGGCGACACATGGCTAATTGGTGAGTACAAATGCCTCTGCACATGCATGCATGTCAGACACTGAGAAATGGGAAAACCCAACTAATGACAACCATTATCACCTCCCCCGGGGACGGTGCCTACCCTCTGAGCATCTACATGATGACGCCAATACGGAACCCCACCACGCCACCTGAGGTAAGATACAACACAGCCCATATTGCAACCCGGGGCATAGTGGAGTGCACATTCAGAGTGCTCAAGTCACGTTTTCGCTCCCTTGACCGCTCTGGTGGCCAGCTGCTATATGCGCCCCCAGTAGTGTGCAGGATCATAGTGGCAGCATGTGTCCTGCACAACGTTGCAACCCGGCAGTAGACATGGTGGTGCCCCACATCCCCAACCACATGCACAGCCACTGTGCATGGGAGGGGAAAGGGCACGTGGTGAGGCAGCCCGTACCCAGCTTGTGGCAAATTTCTTCACCTAAAATCCCACACCTGCGGAGTGCACACAGGCCTGGTACATACCAGCTGACAATTGATAATGATGATGACAAAAGGGACAGTCAACTGTCACAACCATACCACCCTGAGATTGTTTTCCTGGAAGTGCTACATTGTGTACATCCCTAGCTACTTAAACAGACCCAATGCTGTGTCAGTAAAAGGCACACATTCATGCAGCATGGAGGACTACCCCCTTGCAAAATAGTACACCCAAATAGTGGCATGTAACCCAACCACTCCCTAACCCCATCTCAGCTACCCAACACACCATGGCATGGCATGCTATGTGAAAGCAACCAAATGAATGTACATCACATGACACAAGTGTCACTAAATGCACTGTCCCAAATGAAAACAGGCCAGAGACAATTTCCTCTCACTAATGAAAAAGAAACAACACACATGAACAAATACTTAACAGCAAGACAAAACATTAGTACAGGACCCAACAGTGGCAACGTATAACAGTAAAAAATGAAAGTAGTGCAAGTGTCACAACCTGACAAAGGCAGCACATCGATCCCTTCCAACTCCAGTGAGTTGCTGGTAGGCAAATCTGGTAGTGTACTGCATACAACATGAACTGCATCTGCAATGGAGACTGGGTCGTTAAGACATGAAGAAGCTATATGCATATATGCAAAAAGTCCTGTATGGAATACAATATACAAATCAACCATGCAGTGGAGAAATCATCACCAATCCCCACTAGGGATCTATACACAGTTTGGACTACAGACTGCCCACACAACTTATGGGAGCCCAATGCCTCTGTGTAAGTTACTGTCACTTGGTCACACCCTTCCGAGCACATGGAAAGGGGAAGCAGGCGGGGCGTGTGTGTCAGGAACCCAAGTTTCAAACCCGAACACAGGACAAGCCTGCATTTGCCCAGCTGGAACACACAGTGGATGCCTACGGAAGCCACACAAAGCAACGAACTGTAACATGAATTTGCAATCTGAAAGAAAATAGTTATCAACAAAAAAGGAAATGCAAATTAAAAAAATTAAATGAAAAAGAAGGGAAAAAAGTAAATGAAAAGTAAACAAAATAAATCCAAAAAAAAATCAAAAATCAAAATACAAATTAAATTAAAAAAGAAAAAAGAAAAAGAAAATTTAAAAATCAAATGAAACATGAAATGAAAATGAAAATAATAAATTGAAAAAAGAAGAAGAAAAAATTACAATCAAAAAATGAAATTCTAATTCTAATTTTCAATTCGGAATGAAATATGAAAAACCTAAAAGAAAAAGAAAAATTTAAACAAGAAATTGTCAAAAAAATGAAAAATAAAAATAAAAAATGGCTATGTGTCAACCAGGGTGGGGCTCCCAGGAGGGAGGAGCTACAGGATGCACCCCAACACCCACATGCGTGGATGTTGAGAAAAAAAAAAAAGAAAAACCTCCATGGGCTCATGGCCTGCACGGCTACCCTATAGTGGGAGAACTGCGGTCGCTGTCATCACCCTCTTGTGGTACATTAGAAGGTGTGCGTGATATGGGAGGCAGACCACGCAAAGCCCTGGCATGCTCCTCCATGGTGGGCAAGCATGCAGGTCTGAAAGGTTTGGTTTTGCAGGCTGATGCTACGGAGATCCCCATGCAGCACCTCACAGGTAGCATGGATTTCTGCCTGCAAGGCCTCGCGTGATGCCCGGATCTCCTCACGGGTTGCCTGGAGCTCAGCTGAGAGTATGCGTGTTAGCGCTCCAGCTGCTGTTCTGACCTTGTACTCTGGGACACCTCAAGTGCACCCAGAGTATCTCTGAGGGACCTGTGTTCTAACCTCAGGGCATGCCTGTGGGCCTGTGACTCTGCAGATAAGGCTGTGTGCAGAGTCTCCAGTCCAGCCCGTCGGTCCCTGTTGGACGCAAACATGTCCTCCCTGTGTGAGCGACACATGGACTCTGTTGCCTGCTGCTGGAGCTCTACCTGCCTTTCAGGGGGGAGAATGGAAGTGGCCACCCTATCCACGGCCTGAGCCATCATCTCACACAATGCCCCCTGTTGTGCTGCAATAGTATACATGGAGTTCTTCCACACAGTATTGCCTGGTGGTGCACAACCAATGTGTTGGCGGGCATCACACCTGTTTGGGGCAAGGTGAAGTGCACCTTGCTGTGCTGGCACTGCCTGAGGCTGCAGGACTGCATTCCTACTTTGATCTGCTGGCCCAGGAACAGGAGCAAATATAGTGGAGTGTGACCCTGCATCCGTAACGGCCACAGGTGGACGTTCCAATGCTGAATTCCCTATAGAGCGGTCTACCCCCAGTGCAGGTGGGTTGGACAGAACGGCATACCTGTCAGAAACACTCACCTGCAACAGGACATTTGTCTCAATGTCAGATTCAGCACCTGAGCCATAGAGGTCTTCAGAGGTGTACCCAGAGACAACCATGGACATAATGGTCTGTAGGACTAATGGATTTTCACCCACCACCACTCCACGTCCTCCACTGGTGCCTGGCTGTGGCTGTGAGCACTCCTGCCCCTGCACCATCTCCTCCTCCTCAACAGCATCTAGTGCCTTATTACCTGCACAAATATAAAACAAAAGTAATGAAGACAGGCATGAACAGCATAGGCGACACACATATGCATCACAATCTACACATTGAATACATAAATGACACATGTCACACATGACACTAACTCTGGCATGCATGTACTGGCAATGAAGTGGAAGGGGACCCGAGACACTGAGGATTCCAAGATAGAAAAGCAACACATATGCTGCATGTTGCATAGCACCTGCATCACACATTATCCTGTGAGTGGCATGGACAATCCACATACATGACACATGCCAGCACACAGATGGCACGTAGCATAGCCATGGCAGATTTGACAAGGACACCCAGATGGTAGCAAATCAGTACTGTCCCCCATCCATGTGAGATGGACATCATGAAATAGAACATGCAAAAGAGTTTGACAAAACACGCATGTGTCACACGCTGCAACAAGGCCAGTGTTTACTAATACAGTGATGGCAGGCACATGGATACATCAATGGTTGGTCACTTGGACAGAAGTAAAATGTCATGTTGAACATTCGAACAGGGCCCGAAAGTGATTGTGTGCAGATCATGTGTAGGTAGAGAAAAGCCAATCAGCCTGATTGATGAAATCATTCCCATAATAAGTAAACAAATGTGGAGCATTGTGTGGTGAAATCTATGTCTGAAGTATGGTGAATCTGGGGCAGAACGGCACTAAAATGTGTCTTTAACATGCAAATGATTCCATCAATCAGGCAGAATGAACGGGAAAAAAGTATCAACAATGTTGTGGCATGATGGCAGTTGAAGGGCAAGTGCAGTAATCCAGTGCTAAGTGTTAACTGCGGTCAGAAGGTATACTGTGAAACCCAAACCCAAGGCCAGGGGATGGTTTGGAGGCACCACATGGGTGACCCATACCAGTCATCACTACACAGCCTCACCTGGCACTCAATCAGAACACATCACCCAAGCAACATACACATGGTTTGCACACACATGCATGGCAACTCACCGGACATTGCCTCAAGATCTGGTAGGTCTCCCACGCCTTGGATCTGATCCTCTGTGATGAAGCCTCCAGCGATTGACTCATGTTCTCTGAGCACTTCCTCCTCTGGTGGAGAACCACTGCCAGTCATCAGAGTAGAGGCATGATTGGAAGCCAGCTTGTTTATTGCTCTGCGTTTAAGGTCATTCCACCGCTTAGAGCAATCATCAGCTGTGTGCCTCACGAATCCAAGGGAACTAATCTGGTCCGCGATGCACTGCGAGTGGGCCCTACGTTGAGCAGTCGTAGTCTTGCAACCTGCAATCATCAGCATTTCGCGGCCATGGGCCGACACGTAGCCCACAAGTTTGTCTAGTTCCACATCATTGAAACTCCGCTTCCTTGACGTGCCGGAGGGGTGAGCTGTGTCTGGGGTCCCAGCCTCTACCGCAAGAGCACCCTTCTTCCTCTTGAGAGGTGGAGCGGACCCTGAGTGGCTTACCCTGCTCTGATCGGGAGTGGCTGAAATGCAGGTGGACTAGGCACTGGAAGTAGCCAAAGGCACGATGAACAAAGGTCTCATTGCAGGCATTGGCTGCTGGGTGCTGTTGGCAGGACCAACCTTGGTGTGATGGTCTTGGACCAACACTGTCCCGGCTGGGTGACTCGGAGCTGGGGTGGATTGAGCTGCAGCTGCCCCTGCAGCCTTCTCACCCTGGCTACTTGGGTCAGCAGATGACAATACTGCCCCAGATCCACGTGGCCTGGTAACAACAACTTTCACCGCCACACGTGGCTTTGACTTGGTGACACGGAAGTCGGCATGTCAGTTATCCCGTGCAAAGTTTGGTGAACAATATGGGCCGGGTTAACAGGGCCTGAGCTGGGATGGTGTCAGCTGCATCTCCCCAACCCATTGGGGGGGCATAGGTGTCCCTGATTGGTCCTCCACACACTGGCCTCTTGGCCCACCCTGCACACCCTGGCCACGTCCCCTACTGCGGACACCTCTTGGTGGTCGGCCATCTTTGCCTCCCTTACCACTTGGTTGCCTCCCAACCATGGCACTGATGTTCTTGTGCGAATGGGAGGTGCAGTAAACAATTGTCCTGGGCAATTGGGGTGAAGGGGCCAGGGTACTAGATGGAATACGCACCCTAGTGCTCTAGCAAGGCTGTCTGTGACCCCTGGGGGAAGATTACGGGTCACGGTATGCTCAGGCACCCCGAAAACAAAATTTAACATGCACGCGACCCCTGGTAGCCCACGCGCTTCGAATAAAGGACCTGCACTATGCTGTGGAACCCAGAAACACAAAAATAAGCGTACGCGTGGTACACGTAGGCTACAATGACCTCTGAGTGGGTACGTGACACACGGGGGCAACCACAGTTGAAAAATACGTGCGCGACTCACCATCTGCCTGGAAAAAGAACGTGAAAAGAGGTGCGTGTGCGCGTTGCCAACATCCCCGTCAAAAGAACAATTGAACACTGTCTGAGTATACAAGGAGTACGAACTGGAACCGTTGTGAAGTAATCGCGTGTGAACCGACAACAAGTACAAGAACCACCCACTCGCTCTCCACAGAAAGCACGTACAAGAAAATGGCGACCTACGCATACCTTTTTACCCTGCCCACACCTGCCATGTCACTTACGCGCTAAGGGCCTTTCCTCCAATTACACGCAGTGACACCCGGACATGCAGTTTTTGCACGTGTAGAATCACTATGCACCTGTGTGGAGGGAAACGCCCATGCGCGTTACGTCACAGACGCGCTTATATGCTAAGGGCCTTTCCTCGAATTACACGCTGACGTGTATTTTTTTCGTGTGCCAAATCTCTCCGTATCAAGCTGGCCACGCGACAACACACGGAAGACCACGCTCCTGCCCAGAAGGCCATTTTCCTGCCCCCCCATATCCTCAAGCCCGTTCCCATCTGCCATCTGCTGCTGCCTGCCTGCTGGCCACATGTCCTGCTATTTGATTTCTGCACGTCAGCCATCTGCAGGAGTCCAGTTGCTGTGACCACCCCTGCTGGAACAATAGGCTCCCGACTGAAGTTCCATTGCTCCACAGCCCAGCACCAGGACCCAGTTGCCCACCCACACCTGCCTCGGGGGTTGTCTGTCGGGGGAAACACCATCAGAGACCACTGGCAACCCCCAGCCAGAGAGGCAGAGGGCTACCAGCTTCCGTGCCACAGAAGTTGGTATCCTGGTGGAGCAAGTCCTGGTGCATTATGATGCCCTCTTCGGAAGACCACACGCCGACAATGAAGGACGGAAGAGGATCTGGAAGGCCATCCTGGCTGCCATCAACGTGGAGGTGGTGGCAGCCTGTGATATACAACACGTCCGGAAGCGCTGTCAGGACTTCAGGTCCAGGACCCTCAGCAAGGCCCGGTGCCTCTTGGAGGCAGCGCATGCAGATGGGTGCCAGGTCCGTCTTACCAACAACCAGATGAGGTCCTGGAACATATACACCAAGCGCTCCACCTCCAGGTTCTTCAGAGGCAGACCCGTCTGGAGTCGAGCGGTAAGTGTCCATGCGCACTGATTGGACGCAGTGCATGTTGAGGTATGCCAGGAGTGTGCAGCTTGGACATATCTCTTGAAAGGCCCATGTATGGATGTGTATGTACAGCGACATGAGCCTGCTGCATGTGAGTCCAGTCATGTGTGAGGCACATCAAGGGTGTATGTGTTCAAATGCATGATGCCCATATGCATGTGGGGATGCACACATGTTTACATTTCTGTGTATGTACTATGGCATGGTTGGGGTGTGACACATGGATGCTGGTTCCACCTTTATGTACGTGTACGGTGTACATGTGCATGTGTGTGTATTTGACATGTGTTGGACTATGATACACTATGAATGCATGTGACACCGACATGTAGGAGGCTGATTGGCAGATGTGACATAGTTGCCGATGATTTCACTGTGACAGGTGGTGGAAATGTACAGATGCATGTATGTCTGGTGGCGTGTGTGCGTGTGTTCAGCACCCCCCGTATTGCATGTGACATCAGGCTAACCTTTGGATGCTCATGCTGTTGTATGTGTATGGATGGTGCTGCCTGCTGCAACATTCCTGTTAATTTGCCCATGTGTGTGGGATCAAAGGGTATGTGTGTTGGAGAGTGTGATGCCATCTGTGAAGTTTGACACTGCCACTCATGTGCAACTGTCATGTGTGTATCAGACCATTGTACAGTGCCCTGATGCCTGTGTTCTGTCTCTCCCTGTCTGCAGCGTCAACTGATGAAGAGGGCGGATACGGTGCCGTGGAACACAGCAGCAGGGATCCCACCGCCAGCCGGAGACGCAAGGCCCAGCTCCCTTCCCGGGTTGTCATCTCTTCGGGGAGTGAGGGGTCTGTTGTCACGTCCACAGCCGCATCTGCCGAGGGTAGATCCAAGAGGCGGAGGTCGGAGGTGGACTTCTCGGCAGCAGAAGGGGCAGCTGAGACCCCACAGGGGCCTATGGAGGAAGATGCCATGGAGTCATCCACGTTGGTGGGGGTTTCGGTTGAGGAGGAGGCCTTGGAAGGCTCACGCATGGGGCCTGGAGGGGGATTCCAATAGTGCTAGTGGTGCAGCCCAGGGGCAGGGACAGGAGGCAGCACAGGTCGCCGCAGAGGTGCCTGTGTGCAATCCTGTCCCCGATCTTGTGACTGCATCATCCGGCACCAGCAGGGATGCCTCCGTCCAGACAGGTTTTCAGGAAGGGGATGCGCACACAACAACTCTCCTTCCTCTCCCTGCTGACATGGCAATCCGGGACCGTGTTTTGCCTGTCCTGGCTGGGGTGGCATTGCGTCAACGTGGCATTCAGGATGACGTGCAGGGTTCTCGTGCGGACAATGCACGTCATTTCGAATGTCTCATTGACCGCGTCAACCTACTAGGTTGGGTCAGCAGTGCTGGGTTCCTCCGTGTGCTGGAACTTCTATCGACCCCCTCCTCAACTGAACCCCCTTTGAACCAGTCGTTCTCCATGCCATGTTCCTGCCCACGTATCACCTGGGCACCCTGTGGAACTGCCCCTGACCCAGCGGCCAGGTTGGTGGAGGACACATTCCTGCCACAGTCGGGAGTCGGAGGTCCAGCAGGGGTGGCCACCCCAACAACTGGACCCCAGCAGGAGGAGGACGTGCAGGCATCGACAGGCAGGGTACATGCACGGCAGCAGCAGGCTCAAGGTGGGAGCAATGATGGCTCAGGGCCATCAACATCACAGGAGCAAGCATCGGCCAGAGGGCAGGAGGACCCTGGATTGGGAGTGTCTTCCATGTGGAAGTGGTTGGGCCAGCAAATAGATGCGGAGCAGCGGCGGGTGGAAGAGGCACGGCTCACTATGGTCAGGGCAGAGAACTCCATGCGCAGGGCAGGGCATTGAGGCGGGCTCCGTGCCAAGACGTTGAAGAGGAGTTCGATGATGCCCTGGCCCGGAACATCAACAAGTGAGCCGTTGGACTTGCCCGCCGCCTTTGTACATAGTTCTTTAGGGTTAGGTTTCCTTTGTTTTTTCTTTATTTTGGAGTTCATGGACTTTGCTCCATTTTATGTACATAGTTATTTTTATAGGATTTTTGGTAGGTTTTCTTTTGTTTGGGCATCATGGACCCTTCGGACTTGCAGTGTGTATTGTTCCAGACTTGTACATACTTTAGTTATTTTAACATCCCATGGATCAATGTTTTTTTTTTTCATGTACTTTATTTGGACATTGGAAATGGACCACTTCCCTTTTTTCCTCTTGTGGATTTTTTTTTTACATTGGATTTTTTTTTTGTTGCATTTCATCATTTCTTAATTTACAAGTTTGATATTTCATTATGTTTTTTCATTACGTATTTTAATACAAATCATATATCTTAATTATTGGCGTTGTGTACTCTCATTGGTTTTGTGCATGTCTCAATGAGCATTGCCTCAGTCATGTGATGCCACTGTGTGGCTCTGTTGTACATTTATGCATGGCCATGGTGGTTCTTTTGAGGCTCTCACGGCATGGGTAATTTGGGAGTGGGTGCAGTGGATGGTTGTGTGCTTGTACTGGGGGGCAGGGGGATTTGTGTTGGAATTAGGCCCATGGCTCTGTTTTGTTAGAACACAGTGTTTGGCGGGCCTCGTAACAGGGCCTGCTGGCAGGTGCCCGTCAATGGTGGGTGGGTGGTTGGGTGGGGGACATGAGTCGGGGTTCAAAAGTGCATGGTGCCATGTGGGCTGGGTCAGGGGTGTAGGGTAGTTCCCTGTGGTGTGGGCTGCCTGCAGGGCATGGGGAGGGGGGAAAGGGCACAACCGGGAGGGCCCACAATGCCAAATCACGTGTAAAACTCCCCGCGCACCTCGAAATACACATACTCCGCTGGCGTTAGCAATATGGCATGTGATACTCCCCACGCACCCCCCAAATACACATACCCCGCTCGCGCCAGGACTATCACATGTGTAACTCCGCGCACAGGCCCGAAATACACGTACCCTGCTTGCGCCAGGACTACCGCGTCTGAAACTCCCTGCACCCCCGAAATACACATACCCCGCTGGTGCCAGGCCTATCGCATGTGATACTCCCCACACCCCCGAAACACACGTACCCCGCTGGCGCCAGGCCTATCACGTGTGATACTCCCTGTGCACCCCCAAATTCACGTACCCCGCTGGTGCCAGGCCTATCACGTGTGATACTCCCCCCGCACCCCCAAAATACAAGTACCCGCTGGCGCCAGGCCTATCATGTGTGATACTCCCCGTGCACCCCCCAAATACACGTACTCCACTGGCGCTAGTGAAATCACCTGTAAAACTCCCAGTGCACCTCCGAAATACACATACCCTGCTCGCGCCAGACCTATCGCGTGTATAACTCCCTGCACACCCCTGAAATACACGTACCCTGCTCGCGCTAGGACTATCGTATCTGAAACTCCCCGCGCACCACCGAAACACACGTACCCCGCTGGTACCAGGCCTATCACGTGTCATACTCCCCAGGCCACCCGCGAAATACACGAACCCCGCTCGCGCAAGGCCTATCGTGTGTGTAACTCCCTGCGTACCCCCGGAATATGCGCAAGCACCCCATCCACCCTGGGCATGCCCCACAGGCAGCCCATTCACCCTCCCGATTCCACACAGGCAGCCCATCCACCCAGGGCATGCCCCACAGGCAGCCCACACCACAGGGGCTACTTTTTCAACCGAATTTACCTGGCGCGAGCGGGGTACGCGTATTCCGAGGGGTGCGCGGGTACATTTTCGGCGTTTTGGCTGCCGTGAGTGGGGTACGCGTAGTATTTTCACGTGATTACAGTGTAGCGGCCCTGTAAACTGGTCCATGGTTAGCGCGGCCCTTTGCGCCGTATTGGGGATTTCAATGGCTTTTCCTTGTGCAAGGGGCGTTCTTGGGGCGTAACTGGCGCTGCGGGATGTTCGCTGTGCCAGGGCTCAAAATGGCTTGGAAAATCCATTAATACGCAGTGCACCAGAATGCTGTTTAGTGCACACGACTGACGCACGCTGGCGCACGCTCCCTTTCTGCGCTGCTCGCGTGCGCTGCCTCTGCGCTGAAATCTATGACTTACCCCCATAGTCTTAATAACTAGTTTAAGTAAAATTGACCTTTAATTTTAAAACCGATTTTCTGTTTTTAACTGCTCTATTTTCCTAAAAAAAACTCATTCTACCTCCCAAATCTCTCTCTCGATTAACCACCTATACCCCTCATTTCACCTCTATATTGTCCCTGTGAAATACATCTATCCCCCAGCCCAAAAACCGCATTCAAATTCAGGGTTTTTCACCCGTTTAAAAAAAAAAAAACGTTTTTGCATTTAAAATTGCTTCTGTGTAAAAATGCAACTTTCCGACGTGTGATTTGACTGCACTGGGTTTTCAATTTCAAATCTGTTTTGTGAACTGTATGCTTTTGTGATACCTTACCTTATGGTTGTTAGTGATATAACATCACTGATACTGTGATAAAACATATGCACATCATTATTTCAAAACACACATAATTAATTATTTATCAAAGTCTGAATGTCATTTTAGGCCTTTGAAAAGGGTTTAAAATCTGTTCTTCCCTCTTGTTTTGCTCCTTTCTATCCACTCAGAATTCCATTATTTGTGGTTTGAGGGAACTTTGTGGTTGGAAACCTTAACTTGGGTGCTATCTATCCTAATTCAAAAAGTGCTCCTATTCAATGGTGCTTTGGATATGTTCTACTAGAAGGTTAACCAAGTGCATTGCTTCCATTCCCATTGTAATCATCACCCCATTGGTGATTGCTGCCCGATATTAAAATGTGTGTGATTTTTGTGAATTTTCAAAATAAATAAATATTGTATTTTTCACCAACGGGCCTGGTCCCTGCTCCATTGCGACCCAGGGTGTTTGTAAAAGGTGGTGTGAGACGGGTCGGGTATTGGCTCAATTCAAATTCATTGAAATTAAAGAAAAGGCATTCCTATTGAGAGCCACATCACAGGCTAAGACCAAATGTCCGGGTCCGGTGTTTGATGCCCGATTGGTATCCTTAACAAAGACACACAAACCTACGCCCTTCACTTATGCCTTAACCTTATGATCTACACTCTGTGACTAGAGGGCGCTCCAAGCAGCTGTGTTTTTTGAGTAGCTGTTATTCCCCCAGACGTTACTTCACTACTAGTAACGGCAGCTTGAAGAATTGTTCACTGGAAAGCCTCATTGTACGCCACTACGAATGTTGTAATCTGGCAATGCCTTGGTAGCAGATCCCCTTTATTGGATTAATATTCTTGTAACAAGTAGATACTTGAGTGGTATTGTATGTATTTTTGTAGTAGGTAGATTAGGGATATCTAATTAGTCGTTCTTGTAGCCAGTAGTTGAGTGTTGTCTTATTAGTATTCTTGTAGCATAGGTTAGCGTTATTTGGTTATTCTAGTAGCATGTGCAGATTCTGTGATAACTTACCTCTTCTTATTATATCTCACAGTTGCAGCGTGTGGAGAAATCAAGATGCAGCAAGGAGCGTTCATTACAGGTTAGAAGAGGAGCGAGTGTTTGAGCTAGCGCAGCAATTACAAGCATAACTCACGATTCAGTGTTTTCATTCTCTTTTTATATATTTCGAGCTTCCTCCTAGCTCTAGACTATGCTTCTTGTTTCGTACCTAGATTAAAAACATTAGAGGTCTGATTGTTAGCGTATGCTGATGACCAGATTTTGTTTGATGGTACTCCCATTGACCTTCACAGGTACTTAGATTGTGCTAGGGCCTCCTCTGCCCCAGAGAACAACTTGCTGGTCAATCTTGAGAAATCGCATACATTGATTTATAACTAAGAGCCAAAGTATACAAACTTCAACTGGCATATAAATGGAAACATAATTGATGAGGTGGATACATTATTACATCTGGGATTTATGTTTGCCTCTAAGAAACATCTAAGCCTAATAAAAGAAAATTGGATTCAATGATAGATACATTCATCATACAGATGTAGATAATCCTGTCTAAATTCTGTGTCTACTCTTTACTGCCATTGATAGAATGTTGTAAGGCCAAAGTAACCCCAACAATCATGTATGACCTGAATTTGCTTCCAGTTAAAATAAGGAAATGGCTAAATCGTTTTGAGGGGAAAATATGGTGTGCAGTTCTGGGACTAGCCTGTATATTCAAAAAGGGGTTATCCTTCTAGAGGGGCTCAACTGTTAGTGGTTCTCATACAAATGGAATAAACAACACCTTTTTGTAAAATTATGGGTGAGAATGGGGATACATTACTTTCCAAATTAGGAGAAGCATTTTGAAAGGATGCTGATAAATCCTTGAAAGTGTTCATGGGTACTTGTGAAAACTTTCTGGCTGCCATTGTTCCTGTTTTAGAGATATCGGTAATAAAGAAGAAGGTCAAATAATTTGATTACATAGAATTTAAGGATAGCTTATCAAATTTGAAGCTATATAGGGAGTCCTCAAACATCTCCTTAACACACTATCCTACTCAGCATAAGCTTATGTCTCTAAGTCACCCTCTCAATCCCATAGGACATGGCTCTTAAGATTCAGACTTAATCGTTTACCTACATTAGAAGTGATGGGAACACAAATTGGACTTCCCAATGTAAATAGGACATGCCATCTGTGTAAATCAGATGAGGTGGAAACACTCTATCATTTAATTTAAAATTGTTTATATTAATTACTGAGGCATGTATTCATTTTTAGTAGATTTATCCATTCTTCGACTGCTGTGATCTCGGATAATATGTGGGTTGCTTTTGATGCATGGCAACCAATTATCTTTATCTATTGCCCTCATAACTTTTTTTTAAAGAGATAGTTGACTTGCTAGGTGATATCCCTTCTCAAAATCTACTTCTTTTACTTTTACAGGATTGAATGAAACTTTGACAAGTCAAGCGTGACCTTTTAAGGTTCTGTTTACATTATTATTATAATTGTTGGTAACTGATTGTTTTAATAGTATGTATTTTCTATTCTTGTTATGTAATTTTGACTTTTATTTGAACAAATGTATAATGTTAATATACTATATCTTATTTTTTTAATGTAAAACCATAACACGATAAGCAATATAAAACTAAATACACAACAGCACAAGGCTGTAACCCTAATAATGACCCAAACCTTTAATACAACCTCCACAATCAACCTAAACTCAGTTTCAAAACGTCCCCTAACTCTAATTACTACCCTGACCTCTTACAGGATACAATAACTTCAGCGCAAGAAAGCATTTTATTTGCATGTTACATCTACGACCCATGAATCAACAACAGACTCCTACCACACACGCTCCTTGCACACATGCTTCTACCTCACACACTCCTACCTCACACACTCTTATGATACACACTCTTATGACACGGTCTTACAGCGCACAATCTAATGACTCACACTCTTACATGTGTCCTATCACACATACTGCTATAACACATGCTCTTACAATACACAAGCATATAAAGCATGGTCCTATAACATACAACTACACACGCTTCTACTATACATAACGTGTATGGCACAGGCTCTTACAACGCATTCTCCAACTGCCGCACCCACTTTTATGACACACACCCTTACGAAGTAAACTCTTACGGTGCACAATTACAACACGTTCTTATGACACACACTCCTACAACATGCGCTCCTACAACACATGCTCCTATGACACGTGTAGCTACTGCATGTGCTGCTACTACACACACCCACACATGCTCCTATGACACATGCTCCTATGACACACACTCTTACAACACATACTTCTACCAGAGGCACCTAAAACATGCACTCGAATCATGTATCCAGAGCGCATGAGTGTATGAGTTTTATAGTTGGTACATTACACAATTAACATCTTCTAAATATTCACATTAAAGGCAAGTTACAGCTGACACTGATGTCAGCTTTAAGGTGATGGAATAAATGTACAATTTCAATACGAACTGTTCACAGATCTGACCATAATGAGTCGATGGATTCCTCTAACAGTTCCAGGCAACGGATTATTCTCACCACCCGTCTAGAGATCTGAGTCCTCCTTCTCTGGTGCCCTTAATTGTAGTACTAAACTCCCTATTATGGGTATTCAAAATGGTGCGGGATGAAGCTAAATCCAAAACTTTACAATTTGCAGAGATTAAAATCATGGTAGGCTCAGTGGGAGAGGAATTCAGAATTCAGAATGGGCAGGTGGAAGAGATTAAAAATACACAGGTGCAAATATGTGATGTTGTTAAAACTCACACTTCCTAACTAGCAGATTAAAAATAAATCTGGATAAAACAGGGGAAGAGACCAAAACTTTAACTACAAAGAATATGGGCAAGAACAACAGGGCGTTTCAAATACAGATTAGCCTCCACCTTCTTTCATCTGGGTCGAAATCTCTGAACAATTAGTGCACAGTCCCCATCGCACTCGTCAGAAGCCACAGCTAGAGCCATCTCCTCAGTACTTGATAGTCCTGTGAATGATGACTCTATGATGAATGGCACTCAATTGGAGCATTTGCTATATTATCATACCCCTCCTTCCCAAGCATTTCTTTATGAATTTGCTAGATTGGGAATTATTTATGGTAATGAGGAAGATAGGAATCAAATGTTTTCAGCCCTGTTACTAAATGTTCTTGCCAATCAGGAGGGAGTAAGAACAAACACAAAAAGAGAGACTTTTGTCAATAACAGTCTACTAATCATAAGAAGAAAACACAAAAAATCCCAAAAATCCCAAAATAAAAAGATGTTCTTCATTGAAATGTATCAGATCCCTAAATCTAACTGAGGATACAATGGTTGATTGTCCATCTAAGAATAGGCCCACAAGAGGCAAATTACAGGGTAATATTTACCCTTGTTTAAGATTGAGAATAAGGTCTCAATGTTGAATCAAGAGGTTTGCACATCAGTTCAAAATCTGGAGACCCAGGAGGTGAATTCCCAAATCTTTGATTCACAATCAAAAGCCTCACAGACTACCAAAACAGATTCTGCAAGCTCCAGTAACCAAAACCTTGAACCAAGTGTACTATTTCAGGGACAACTGTCATGTTCTGTAGTAATTAAGCAGGTGCCCTTAACAAATGACTTTGTTAGAGAACTATAGTGGAAAATACAATAAAACCAGCAACGAAGACAGACAACATCTCATATTAGAAGCAATATTTCCTCTGGAAGACCAAGTATGTTTAAATAGAAGAACTATTCTTACCATTCTTCATGGAGTTCCATCATTGAAATCGATAAATTCTATTGACATTGCCCTGATCGATTTATTTCATCATGTTAGGGTGAATATTGTAGTAATCACTGCCCCCTCAATAAGGGTATAGGAAGCTACTTTAGCCATGTTGGACGATCTAAGGGCATGAGGCTTTGATCTTCGGGATGTGAAAAAATGACCAAATCCAGCTTTTAAAGCCATGCAAAATGAACATTACCCGCTAGTTAAATCTTCCATAATTGTCCAAAATGCGCAACAAACTGTGTCTATTGCAGTGATGGACCAATCCGGGAGTTCCAAAACAGAAGATTGGTCCTGGCATACGAGGGCACCTGTGACATCTGGTGAAAAAGAAGGGTTAAAACGGCCGGGTTTTTAGCATCTGTACTGACCTCAAGAGGTTTTATGTGTAATCAAATAGGTACACAGGATCCTATTTATATGTATCACATCTTACTCCACCAGTAGGAACATAGATTATATTATAAAAGAAGGATAAGATGGTAAACTTTCTCTACTTCCACCCCTCCTTCTCCCCCAACGATTAGACACCTCTGACAGATTCTCCGGCACTACAGGTCTGGACAACATAGACTGCGTGCAACATTCCAAATTTCAAAAAACATTTTTGTTTAATACAGAATATTTAAATTAAAACATAAGACACTACCCACACCTAACAAAGTGTACAAAACTACCACTAAAACCTACAAAATCTAAAAAGCTAAATTTCAAATAAACCACTTTACAAATGGACACAGACGAAATCACATATCACAGTACATAGAAAAAACCTAAATGTGTCACTAAAACAACATATAATCCCAACATGTTTCTGTTCTTTAAAGCCCCTTTCGGGCGAACATTCTTCAGTGGAACCTTTAAAACATCCACTATTCTTCTCAACACCGTGTTGAATGGGTAGTTTCAGGCAACCAGCCTGCAAAGAAGAGAAACAGAGGAAACTAATCAGATCCCCAGGGGAGGGGGTATTACCAAATGTAAAAGTGGAGTTGACTCAGTCAAGAGAACAATTCCACAAAAAGGTTTAGAAATTAAACCAATTCGATTTACCTTAATGTGGTGAATCTTCAACGCACGTCTGTAAATGACATATAGGCTAATTTTTCTTCATTGAAAAACCAAGATACTTCAAAAGGCGTCTCAATCCGCCGAAAATATCGTCACACCTAGAAAGGACACATCACACTACCAATGAGCCACAGATCACTACAGGACAACAGTCATGAATTGTTCAGGATATATTAAATAAAAATTACCTTCACGCAAGTGAAGCCACCCACAACGTGGGGCAAGGGGAGGAAATCCCTTGTAATGACAGCCAAGTCTGCAGATGATTACAAAAGAGGACGCAGAACCAATCTGTAATATAAGAAGGGCGGTCACCAACCATCTCAAAGAGCATTAAAATGCTCTGATACACCACGGCTCCCAAATGTGTAAAAAAAAAGGGAAGAAAAGAAACCATTTCAAGCCCAGCCTAGGTCGTGCATTAGAGCTCATGCTTCCAAACAGTAGTGTCATACACCAGTGGTCTTCACAGCCATTAAATGTGTAAAAACATGCTGAACGTGACCAAGTAGTGAGAGATAGTACACAACACCTCAACGTTCAGTAAGTAAAAAACTGCGGAAAAGGGATAATAGCCACCAACATCACTAAAAGTAATGTAGCTACTAAAGTTCAAAAACAACATGCTCACCTCTAGATTAGGAGAAACAAACTCCTCGCTAATGACTTGCGGGGTTTGAAAGAAGACCGTGCAGCACCAGCATGTGTTTTCACCAAGTGCAGCAAAACGCTCACCACTTCCTAGTAAACACTAAGAAAGGACTATGCTTTTCGATTAAATACGCGCCGGCAAGAAAATACAGCGGCCATCTTTAACATGCAATCTTCCTAGTGAACACTAAGGAAGGACTACACTCTTCAGTTAGGTACTAGCCGGTAAGAAAAAACTAGCTGCCATCTTTGCATCAAACCACCCAACAACAAAGGGAAACAGTGTTGAGAAGAAAATGCACTGGGGGGCACAAAACCATTCAAAAGAAATCGACACAGCATTGCAAAAATCAAGCAACAGACATCGTCAAATTTTTGCAAATATAGATGGCACAAAATAAGGAAAATTCAAAAAAATTCAAAACACAGCCAAAATTGCAAACAATAGTCAGATAGCAGAAAACATTTATGTTTGGCTGACCAGATGCCAATCAATACTCTCATTGAGCCCCAGAACATTACTTTGCAATTTAAAAATATTTTTTTGTTCCAGGTTCAACAATTTCTGGTCTGTCTCGGCCTTCCTATGGCCATGCACCTTTTTCAAAATAAACCACGTAAAGTCATTGCAGCCATGTTTCATATCAAGAAAATGTTTCACTAAAGGAGCTGCAATCACTTGATTTCTGATGCAGCTCCGATGTTCCACCATACGGACTTTACATTGTCTGTTAGTCTTGCCTACATAATATAGGCCACAGGGGCATGTGATTAAATACACACCATTGGATGTGTCACAGTTGGTCATTTCATTACACACCCATTTCAGATTAGGTAAAATTTGTATATATCTAATCTCTTTAGTTTGGGCACACATACTACATTTACCGCAAGGAAAATGCCCTTTTATTTCCGTTAAACCCCATAACCTGGTTTGTCTCACCAGTGCTGTACTTTTCTCAGTTACATCATTCCTGATCAAAATTTTCCTTAAGTTTTGACTTTTTCTAAAGGCCACCAAAGGGGGCAAGGCTTCTTTTCCTCTGTATACCTTTTTCCAAGTTTTCATCACAATAGATTTAATTTTGTACGATAAATTTGAAAAAGTATTAACAAAAACAGTACCAATCTTTCTCTTTATTTTCACATTTTTCTCCAAAAGAGCCTCCCGATTATTATTGTATGCTCTTTTTGAAGCAGTCTTAATCACTCTAGGTGGATAGCCTTTGTTTCGCAGTTTCTGAGTAAGTGCGTCCGCACTTAGACGGAAATCCTCTTTTCTACTACTATTCCTTTTTAACCTTAAAAACTGCCCAAAAGGTAAGTTGTTTTTCAAATGCTTAGCATGAAGGCTGTTAAAGTGCAGAAGCGAATTCTTGTCAGTAGTCTTTGTGTAGGGCTTCACTTTTAACACTCCATTCTCATGAAAGATGGTAATATCCAGAAAATGAGTCTCAAAGTCACATATGGACCCCGTAAATTTTAGAAAAAGATTCTGTTGGTTCAACCAGGTCATAAAGCACTCAGCTTCTTCTCTCGTACCATCCCATACAATAAGTATATCGTCTATATACCTCAGCCACTTCCTCAACTGATGAATATAAGGATTAGTGGCTGGGTATACCACAATTTTTTCAAAATATTCAACATAGAGGTTGGCTAAATTAGGGGCCATGGCCGCACCCATGGCAGTGCCTTCTGTCTGTTGGAAAAAAGTTCCTTGGAACTGGAAAAAGTTTTGGGTAAGGGCAAACTCAGTACACCACAAAATAAAGGCACTGCTCACAGGATGTCCATCCTCTCTGCCCAGCAAAATTTCTTCAACAACCTATAATGTCGCCCTTTGTGGTATCATAGTATAGAGGGATTGAATATCCAAACCTATCAATAAAGAATTGTCTTGAACAAAATCTATGTTCTCTATTTTATTGATGGCATCGGTAGTATCCCTCAAATAACTCTGCATTTTCATCACAAATGGGCGCAGATAAAAATCTGCGAACTTAGACAATGGTTCTAAAATGGAGTTGACCCCAGAGACTATGGGACATCCAGGAGGGTCTACCAATCTCTTATGCACCTTAGGCAAAATATAGAACACAGGTACCCTGCCTTGTTCCCTTATTAGAAATTCAAATTCTTGTTTGCTAATCATCTCTGAGTCATATGCCAAAGTAACTTTTTCTTTTATGATCTTCATCAGCCGAGCAGTAGGGTCACAAGTAAGTTTCAAATAGCTCACACTGTCAGAAAGAAGTCTCTCACATTCTTTAACATAATCACTGCGATTCATCAAAACAATAGCTCCCCCTTTATCTGCTTGTCTGATAATGAGATTCTTATCTTTTGCAAGTTTTAGAACAGAATCTCTCTGGGGTTTACTAAAGTTCGAATTATGAGATTTCTCACAGGATTCTAACTTTAAAACTTCAGCCAACACTTGTCTTTCAAATACCGTGGATTCGGCGGTGTGAGAGTAGCTGGGTGCACAGAAGGTTGACGCATTACGCAGACCACTGCAGTTATTACTATTGTAACCCTCGTGTTCACTGAAATATTCATTAAGGCGTACTTTACGCATAAATGCAAAAAACTCAATACGAAATTCAAAGGGATCATGGGTTTTGGTCATAACAAAGCTAAGGCCCCTGTTGAGAGTATTCTCTTCTTCACTTGAAAGTACATAGTTGGACAAGTTAATCACCACTGATTCCTTGTTCGGCTCCGTGTCCTGGCCTGGTTGTCCCAATCCCCTCGGTTGGGACCCTGCCCTAAAAAAGGGATCCTTTGTCTTTGTCTGTTGCCCCCTCTCTGGCCCCTTCCTCTGCCTCTGCCCGGGTTCGATTGAGCTACAGGTTCATTGTCTACTGTGCTATCTTCACCTGAGCTATATGAAGTATCCCTAAAATGTACACGTCTATTGTTTTTAGGAATCTGAAATGTGTTACCAAAGTTATGGCCCTCTACAACATAAGGGAAGGCCTTTTCATGTGTAAAATTGGTGAGGTCTTTTTTCAACCTTTTGACCCTTTCTAGGGTAGTATCATTTTTAAAATCTACTAACCCTTTAAGGTGTTGTTCTAGTTTTAATTTGAACGTATCTAGATCAAGATCTTTTTTGAGTTCTTCTTCCAACTTTGTAATATCTATCTCTATTTTCTTTGACACTTCAGTAGCTGTATCTATGATTAGGACTAACCAGTCCCTCCCACATTTGTTAGATATGTAACTCCATTTTAGTTTAAATTCCTTATTATCTAAAAATAGACGTGGCTCATTTCTCACTATGAGACCTTTCTCACTAGGAAGATTGCATGTTAAAGATGGCCGCTGTATTTTCTTGCCGGCGTGTATTTAATCGAAAAGCATAGTCCTTTCTTAGTGTTTACTAGGAAGTGGTGAGCGTTTTGCTGCACTTGGTGAAAACACATGCTGGTGCTGCATGGTCTTCTTTCAAACCCCGCGAGTCATTAGCGAGGAGTTTGTTTCTCCTAATCTAGAGGTGAGCATGTTGTTTTTGAACTTTAGTAGTTACATTAATTTTAGTGATGTTGGTGGCTATTATCCGTTTTTCGCAGTTTTTTACTTACTGAACGTTGAGTTGTTGTGTACTATCTCTCACTACTTGGTCACGTTCAGCATGTTTTTACACATTTAATGGCTGTGAAAACCGCTGGTGTATGACACTACTGTTTGGAAGCATGAGCTCTAATGCACGACCTAGGCTGGGCTTGAAATGGTTTCTTTTCTTCCCTTTTTTTACACATTTGGGAGCCGTGGTGTATCGGTGCATTTTAATGCTCTTTGAGATGGTTGGTGACCGCCTTTCTTATATTACAGATTGGTTCTGCGTCCTCTTTTGTAATCATCTGCAGACTTGGTTGTCATTACAAGGGATTTCATCCCCTTGCCCCACGTTGTGGGTGGCTTCACTTGCGTGAAGGTAATTTTTATTTAATATATCCTGAACAATTCATGACTGTTGTCCTGTAGTGATCTGTGGCTCATTGGTAGTGTGATGTGTCCTTTCTAGGTGTGACGATATTTTCGGCGGATTGAGACGCCTTTTGAAGTATCTTGGTTTTTCAATGAAGAAAAATTAGCCTATATGTCATTTACAGACGTGCGTTAAAGATTCACCACATTAAGGTAAATCGAATTGGTTTAATTTCTAAACCTTTTTGTGGAATTGTTCTCTTGACTGAGTCAACTCCACTTTTACATTTGGTAATACCCCCTCCCCTGGGGATCTGATTAGTTTCCTCTGTTTCTCTTCTTTGCAGGCTGGTTGCCTGAAACTACCCATTCAACATGGTGTTGAGAAGATTAGTGGATGTTTTAAAGGTTCCCCTGAAGAATGTTCGCCCGAAAGGTGCTTTAAAGAACAGAAACATGTTGGGATTATATGTTGTTTTAGTGACACATTTAGGTTTTTCTATGTACTGTGATATGTGATTTCGTCTGTGTCCATTTGTAAAGTGGTTTATTTGAAATTTAGCTTTTTAGATTTTGTAGGTTTTAGTGGTAGTTTTGTACACTGTGTTAGGTGTGGGTAGTATCTTATGTTTTAATTTAAATATTCTGTATTAAACAAAAATGTTTTTTGAAATTTGGAATGTTGCACGCAGTCTATGTTGTCAAGACCTGTAGTGCCGGAGAATCTGTCAGAGGTGTCTAATCGTTGGGGGAGAAGGAGGGGTGGAAGTAGAGAAAGTTCGTCAAGAGGTTTTAAACATTTGTTTGGGGACCTGGTGATTTCAGCTGAGTTGGGAAAAATGAATTAGTGCTGTTGCAAGCAACCATTTTGCTAGAGGAAGCTGTCTGTGATGGTTATCACATTCCTACTCAGCATGCCATTAATGGTGTTCTAGGTTGACCCAAGTGTGGGTTGATTATTGATGTGAAGAGCTATTGGGCATTGGAAAATACTATTGTGAATAATGATATTCAAGGGATACTAGCTGTGTAGGTCACCCTCCATGGCTGTAAATCCAGATTGCTTGTGATAATTGTATACTGTAATTATAAGGAAGAATCCTGTGAAGTCTTGCACGATAGAGATCCTCCTCAACTGGTATGGCAAACCTTCTCCTTCGGAGGTTATATTAGCTGGTGATTTCAAAGTGCACTGTGCAGGAAAATTGGGTAAATTGGACTTTGTCGCTGTTATAGTGTTCTTCTAGTATCGGGTGGTTGTCGATTGTCTGTGAGGGGATGTGCTTGGGCAACAATTGTAATAGTTTGGAATCTATCCATCTTGTACAATTCTGCTTCTCACTTGGGGAAGAATCTGATCACCTGTTAAGTCAAGTTCTAGGATTGACTTTATTTTAGAAACATTTTAGAATTCTAAACATATTTTAGAATTCTTGTTGTTAAACCTAGATAAATTTAGCATCAAAGACGGTGCTCCAAGTGATCATAACCAAGTGACAGCAGCCTTTGCAGTCCTAAGTGCTTCTATCACATCTCTGCAAAGAGAGCAAAGAATAGGATACTCTGGCTCCTAATAACATTAATAAATGTAACTGTGTCATTCTCTCAGCAATAACCAATCGGAACCACTGTAAGGTCCTGGAATGTTGCACACCCTCAGTATTTCCATATTCATTAGAAATCATCTTATTTTAAACAACACCTCGTTGGACAATAAGAGTAATAGACATTGTTATTTTAGCGACGAGATCCAGGCCTCCAAACAGTTGTTGTGAAGGTCTATTAAGGAAGACAAAACTGAGTTCCATCCCCCAGTATGTAAAAGAGGCTGTTATAAAAAAGGTCAAACAAAGGCACAAGAATAAAGTAAAGTATGTGTGGTGCCTCCTCCATCAAAGGGAAGACAAAATTATGCAGTCCTGTATTATTTCCAAATCTGTTGTGAACTATTGGAAGCTGGTGAATAGCCTGGATAATCGCCAATCTTTGGCACTAACTAGCGTGATCCCTGAGGCATATTGGATGACACACTTCAAATGTTTGTATGCAGCAGTGGTGAATAAGCCGGCTGTCCTTAATGACTCTAGAGATTTGGATAGTCATCTGAACTTTAATATGCAAGACATTGAACTACTGATTAAATTGAGTAGTAAGTTAAGGGCCCCAAGAACTAATGGTCTGCGTAATTTAGTTGTTAAGGGTTGCAGCAATCTGTGGGGCAGACTTTTGTTTTACCTATTTACTGCCATGCTATCCCTGAAACAAACACCTGAAACTTGACGCATTTCAAATGTCATTCCCATTTTTAAAAGGGGCAATAGAAATACTCCTTTATTATTCCTTTCCAATCCCAATTTAAATTTCACTTCCTTTGTCTTGTCTTTAAATCTCTTCATGACCTTGCCCCTCCTTACCGTTTCTCTCTTCTCTCATTCTATACCGCCTTTCGCTCCCTGCGCTCTGCTGATCTCTTTTTACTCAGTGTTCCCCCACCTCCTTGTGCCTCTTCTTGTTTCCGCTCCTTTCAGCTCCTTGCACCCCTACATTGGAATTCGCTTTCTTTCACTATCCACTCCATTTCCACCTACTCCTCCTTCCGTTCCTCCTTGAAATCATTCCTTCTTCACCCCCTCACTGACTCCTTTCCCCTTCCTCCTCTTCTTTCTCCTCCCTATACCTTCTTCCTATTCTTTTACCTTTCCCTGTCTCCCCTATGATCTCCACCCTCCCTACTACTCTCTTCACCCCATTTTCTCTCTCCCTTTTCTCCTTCCCCTCCCCCTCCTTTTCTCTTCCTTCTCAAATGCAAATGATTTCACATGCTGTTTTTCTGGTTTGATTCATGTATATAATTATTGCTTTTTTGTTCTATGTTTGAAGTTTTCTTGTTGTTAAACTGTAAAGCGCTTTGGATTAAAGCGCTATATAAACAACAAAATACAAATACAAATAATCCAGTGAATTACAAGCCTATCGCCCATTGGAAGCAGATGCTAAAATCTTGCCTCCCTTTTTTTAAAAGAATTTAAAAGCTGGGCAGAATCAAATAATATCTTAAAATGCAATCAAGTAGGATTTAGATCTGGAGTTGGCATGTCATTATCAAGCATAGTGGTAGACACAGTTGAGAAACAAGTTTGGGGAAAGCATGGTGTACCCACCTATGTGGCCATGATCGACCCATCATTCGCCTTTGACAGAGGGAACCGGGGGTTGCTTTGGGGATGAATTGAAACAATGGCGTCTCCCTGACTCCCTTTTGAACATTTTAAAACATTTACATACTGATTCAGTGTTGAAAGTGAGATTGAATCTAGAGGGAGAGATCACCGACAAAATTCATACTAGATACGGTTTACGACAGGGGTGTTTCTGGTGACCCTCCTTTTTAATATTTATATGGCTGATGTGGGGTAGGCACTGGAGGGAGTTTACTTGATATCCCTGAGGGTGTTTGGGAATAAACTTTCATGGGTTACTAATGCCGATGATGTGATTTTAATGCATGGCACTCCTGTTGGATTGCAAAAATTGGTTGACGGCTTTCCGGGAATTTTCTATCAAAAACTATCTGTCATTAAACGGCTCTAAGACAAAAGTCCTAGTTATAGCAGCTGGTCCTAAAGGAAAAACTCTTTTACTTGGTGGATACATAATAATAAAGTGGAAATAGTGAATGAATTCAAATATTGAGGTATTTATAAATGTGCCCGATTGGGCAACATTACATTAATTCAGCATCTGAAAAAAAGGCTTGATGATTGGCTTCCCAATTAAAACATTTCAGTAATATATTTGAGCGGGTTTACAATATTACCAGTGCTCAAATGCTATGACCCCAAGGTGCTACCGCCATTCGTTTATGGTGTTAAAATTCATCGCTTCCTTTTTACATACGATTTTACGGCAGTCGAAGGAATTTTCAAGATAGCTGCTCCTTCCCTGCCGCCATCTGTCCCCATGGCTGCCATTCATTTAGAACTTGGTTTAATCTCATTACATTTTCTGGGAAAGGGTCCTATTGTGTAGCTATCTTGAGCGCTATGAGGATTGTGTCGGAAGTGACTGACAGCATTGCAGTGCAGCTTGACACAACGCGAACATGAACACAAACGTGACCAGACTTGCTAAGGCCTTGCTAGGGCCTCTCCTCTAGCCATCCTTAGTGGCTGAAGGTGGTGAATGCGCTGAACCTAGTGAGCACTGCAGTCCCACCAGCCTTCCCCAGAGGGGATCTGCACCCGAGAGAAACCCAAAAAACCCGCAAGTCTGCCTGGCAGAAAGGGGCGTGCTGAGCCTGGAGCTGGAGCCTGGGTCCTGAATCCAGAGTGCATTTGAACAGGCTCACTGCTGCATATCTGGAAAGGAAGGATGCCACTAGGCTTTCTTGGACAGAACTGAGAGAGAGGTAGCAAGACTGGATGTTTGCCTGGAGGCAATTAGTACATTGAGTAAATCTATGTTAAATTATTAAGCTAGAGCAAGCTCTCCAAGGGTAATCTCTGGTGACTGAGTCAGTCATGAATCAACTAGCTACCAAATGCCTATGATGCAAGAGAAATGTGCAGAACTGCAATGGCTGGCTGGGAATAATCCAGCCACTAAATGAAGTACTGTGCAGTGCATACGGAAAACCATAGAACAGAGGGCTGTATCGAGTTGCAGAAGCACTCACACCCAAACAATAAAAGTCTGTGGGGTCTTGGACCTGGCAGCGGTTATCCCCAAAACAGATGGCAACAACAAGGGAAATAAGGATCCGGGTAAGGTCTAAATGGACTTGGGAGCAGCGCAAGAGCTGCCAAAAGAAGACCCTCTTAGTGGTTGGAGGAGACAAGCTTGATTTGCTATTTTTAGGGGCTAACACATGGAAATAAAAATGCCTACAAAAGAGCATTAGTGAAAGCCCTGTCAGAAGTCTTGGGGGTGTCGGACATTTAATTTAAACTGTTCCCCACAATATGAATCCTTTCTGATTGTATGTTTTGTAAAGGGTGCAATGTCCGCCTTTGTTTTTCAACCTGAACTTTCGGCTCTGTATCTTGAATTGTCATGACGCACCAGCAATGAGGAGGATTGAAGTGTTTGAGGATATAAAAGTGCAAGTTTGTCATCTGCATGACTCATGGCATCCAGGGTACACAAATATGGCTGAAGAGGTGAGCTTGGTGGAAAGGGGCACAGCCATGGGGGGGGCTGCAAGCCTAACAGAAGCATGTCGAGGAATGTTGATCCAAATTGCCTAATAATTAACCTGACAAGAGCCGAATTAGAGTCAGGAGTGCTCCAGGTCGAGCTTGGCCGTTATCAACCCTGCAACCAGGCCTTGGAGCAAGTATATGTATGTACTACCCAGGTCCCCCCTTTGAAGCAGCTTTGATGACCCAATCCGGCAGAAAACAGGGCAGCGGGTAGGGGCCAGAGGAGATGATGTTAAAGACACTAACTCCAAATGGACTGGAGGAGGTCAATACCATTACAAGGAGGACATTTGGTCACTGCACCTGGGTCACAACTGACCATGGTACCATACAGAAATATGGTATTCCTCTGCCAGAGGGGAGTAGGTGGGGTGGGGGAAATAAAAAAAACAACTGGTCACACACAATATCCAGCAGGCATGGGAAGGAACGCAGAGAAAATATCTATGATATCTTGAAATATAGCTGGGTTTAAAAAAAATAGGTGAACCTGCCACTGAGAACAACTTAAAAAAGTATGATATTATTGTCCTCCGGAGGAATGGTTAGAGGAGGATATAGTGCTAGATGGCCAAAAGAGGTAGGAAGGGAATATCGTCTGGAGGGCTAGCATCAATGTTTAAAAGCACCCTCAATTGCAAGTTAGTAGAGCTGAAGGATTGGCCCAAAGTCCCATTAGAGGTATTTGAACTTGAAACAATAGATGGTTCATCAGTATATGAAGCCAATTAATATAATAGGGCACCTTCTATAATGGCGCCAAATCCCCTCCCCATAATACGAATAAACCTCGAGGGATTATGAAAGAAACAGCATGCGAACAAGGTGGTGTTAATATGTGGTGGGCAATGGAACCTAAAAACAGAAAACAGGCCCCCTGACAGTATATACAACCCTGAAGAAGACAGAGTGTTGAATATTCCTGCACCAAGGATGAAGGACCCTAGATCTTGTGCAGAAGGCCTGAAACTCTGGAACTGGTTAGTGAAGATAGGCATGAGATCGCTAAACCATAGGATAGATGAGGATATTCCACATCAAGTGACCTTTAGAAGAACTAGAGGGTGTCCAACAATCGATTATTTTATGGTGACAGCAAACCTGTTGAAGCAGATAGTGGATTTTAGAACACAGCCAGACGGTTTCAGTGATCACTGCGACTTGGCTTTGGTGGTCCAGGTAAAAGCATTATCACCATGCAGGATTACAATTATCCACCTTGAAGGGCTGACCTTTCGGGGCGTTGCTACCAAACATCTGAGATGGGAGTTGGCAGACAAACCCTGGCTAGGGGATCACATTCTGAAGCTAATCCGTTAAGTATTCATATTGCTATTGGACAAGTTGGCAAAGCCAGTGTCAATCATCTCAAACTATGAGGACGTTATTTATTTATTTACATTTGTATAGTGCACAAGCAGCCCTCGAGCATCGTGGCACTGTTACTTGAGGGGAGCTTAGTTACAGGGAAGGTATAGGTGGGTTATACATTTTCACATGTTTTACTTTAATAAATTATAGATGAAGTTACAAGTACATTTGCGGGTTAACAGGAGATGAGGTAAGCAGTCACATAAGGGGGCTGTGGTGTTGATCAGGCAAAGAGGGTCGTTTTCATGGCTTTGCAGAAGGCCATGAGTGAAGCCTCAGAGCGAAGGGTTGTAGGAAGGGTGTTCCAGTGTAGGGAAGCAAGGTAGTGGAAGCTAGCGCCTCCTGCTCTAGCTCGTTTCACCCTGGGCACAGTGAGCATGTTTGCGTAGGGTGTTCTTGTTGGCCTTGCAGAGGTAGAGGGGTGGATTCTCTGCAATAGGTAGTCAGGTGCGGAGAGGTGGATGCATTTATGGGTAAGTGTCAGGGCTTTGAATATAACCCTGTCCTTTATTGGGAGCCAGTGGGCTGATTTTCTGGTGACCATGATGTGTTCTCTATTGGAGATACCTTGGGCTGTATGCAGAGCACCATTCTGGATTATTTGCAGTTTTTCCTGATTTTTTGTGTATTCCCTAAGAAGAGTATGTTACAGTAGTCCAACCTAGAACCAGTGATAGCTCTGGCTATGTTGGTGCAGTTCTCTTTGGAGAGAAAAGGCCTATCCACGTTAATGAGTTTCACATGATACGCTGTTGAAGAGGCGATTGCATTAACTTGTCTGGTCATGGATAGGTTGGAATCCAGATAGACTCTGAGAGTTATGACTATGCCAGATACTGGGATTTTGATGGAGTCAATGATGAAGTGGTAAAACCGAGTGTTTAGATTTTTTAGTGTGTCGGTGGCTCCTACCAGCAGGAGTTCTGTCTTGTTGAGTTGAGGCAGAGTCCGTTGACAGCCATCCATGTCTGGATGGTGTTATATATGTTGTGAAGAGTCGTGGAGTCTGTGTCATAGTTGCCTGTGAGTGTGAGGAGGATCTGGGTATCATCAGCGTAGTTGGTGTTGGAGATATCCTTGGTGACAAGGATGAGAAAGAGGGGGCGTGTAAAGATGTTTTAGAGAGTGGGGGAGAGGTAGGAGCCTTGAGGCACTCCACAGAGCATTATGGTGGGTGAGGCAGAGGCTAAGTCAGAGAATACTTGCATGGTCCTACCTTGCAGGAAGGAGGTGATCCAAACGGTGGCATCAGGGGAGAATTTGGCCGTGGAAGTAAGGTGGTGGCATAGGTTATTATGGTCTACAAGATCAAATGCCGCAGAAAGGTCGAGAAGTAGGAGAAGGGCTGGTTTACCTAGGTCTCTCGCATCATCCATCAGGTTTTTGAGGTCAAGTAGGGCTGTTTCAGTCCCGTGCCTAGGGCAAAAGCCAGATTGGCGTAACCCTAGTAGTTTGTTCTCTTCAATGAAATGTTGCACTTGCAGGTAAGCTGCTTTGTCCAGTATCTTGAGTAAGAGAGGGACGGTGGTTATGGGTCTGTAGTTATTGGGAGAAGTAGGGTCAAGTGTGTTTTCTTTTAAGAGGGGGCGGACCCAGGCTTCCTTGAGGCAACAGGGAACTTTCCCTGTGGCAAAGAGAGCATTGACAAAAGCTGTCAGAAATGGAGCGAGTGTGTCAGCACAATCCTTGATGATTGCAGCAAGGCAGGAGTCACCCTTGGAGTTGGATGGCTTCATAGTTTTCATGAGGTTGATCATGTCCTGCTCCTGTATGGCCTTAAATGAGAATAGGGGTGAGGTGTCAGGAGAGGAAGAGGGGGTGGGGGTGGGAATACTGGTAAGCGCGTGTTTGGTGGTTTGGATTTTGGTTTGTAGTGAGTTCAGCTTGTTACGCATGGGTGTTTGGATTTCGTCACACCATGCCTTATCTTTGGTCAAGTTCTGCTGGGTGGGGGTGTGGGTCTCTAGTTCTCTGAATATGGAGAAAATGTCTTTTGTGTTAGACTTAGCATCAGAGATTCTGGTTTTGAAGGATTTGGCTTTGGCAAGGGTGATGGATTTCTTGTACTCCTTTAAACAGGAGTTAATGTCCAGTTTGTCTTTGTCAGCGTGGGTGGATTGCCAAAGTGTCAAGGTGTCACGTTTTTCTGTGCAGAGTTTGAGGAGGTCTGGGGTGAATCAGGCATTAGTATAGATAGTGGGTTTAGTTTTGCAAGGTTTGAGCTGGGCAATGGAGTTGACCGCTGCTGTGATAGTGATGTCATAGGATTGGGCGAGGGCCTCCGGGTCATTGAAGAAAGGAGGTCTAAAGGCTGGCCCCTGGAGGAATGGTAGTAGTCTTTCTTTGCTGAGTTGGCGGGCACTTCTTGTGAGGGCGGGAGATAGGAGGTTAGAAGGGGAGAAGAGGTTCTGGCGGTGGGGTTACCAAATGTGATGATATGGTAGTCAGAACAGGGGGTGAGGGTATTGCCCGTGATTAAGAGAGGACAGTTATGCTGGGCGACTCAGGCCAGTGTTCTGCTTAGAGTATGGGTGGGGTCTGTGATAGAATTGCTGAATCCTAGGCTCTCGAGGGCTGAGTTGAGTAACTTAGCCGAGGGGTTTTTGGTGTCATTCAGAACTAGGTTGATGTCACTGAGTAAAACATTTTTTAACTGTTTAATGTGTGTGTTAACGCTAGCCTGAGTCGCTTCTAGACAGAATGCCAATGCTGTCATGTCCCACACTTGGGTGGAGCTGTGAACTTTAGCCTGAGTCGCATCTAGATAGAAATGCAAATGTAAATGTTAACATGGCCCACACCTGTATCACTGTGTACCTTGCTTTCCTGTTCCCCACACTCCTACAACACTTTCTCCTATGACAGCTCCAGCTACTACACATGCGCCTAATACACACACATGCTCCTAATACACAGGCTTCTATGACATTCTCTTCTACGACATGCAATCATATAACACATGGTCCTATGACACACACTCTTACAACACATACTCCAACCACACACGCCCTTACTACATATAACATGTAGACGTATGACATATGCTTTCATATGCATCTAGGACACATGCATATAGAACACATACTCCTAAGAAACATGCTACTACCACACATGCTTCAATGCTCCTACTACACACCCTCTTACAACACACACTGTAATGACACACATTCCTACAACACGTGCCCGTAGGACACATGCTCCTATGACATGCGCTGATATAACAAGTTTTCCGACAACACACACCCCTATGGTATATGTTCCTATAACATGCCCACCTGCTACATATGCGCCTACTACACATAACATGTGGACGTACAAAACATGCTCTCATATGCACCTAGGACATATGCACCCTCAACACATGCACCTAGGACACATGCTCCTATAATACATACTCCTATGTCACATGCTCCTACAAAACACACACTCTTATGACACACTGTAATGACACACTCATACGACAAGTGCTCCCATGACACATGCTCCTACAACAAGCGCTCCTAAAATGCATACTTCTACAGCACATGCTCCTAAAACACATGCTGCTACAACATGCACAACAAACAATCTTAAGACACACGGTCTTACAACACAGAAGCTTACAACACATGCATTTATGACACACATACTTGCGCTACGCCCTGTTATTCAACATGCTGTTCTGCTACACACACACTTATAATACATGCTCTTTCAGCACAGGCTAGTATAAAAACAAGAAAGTTGTGGGGTTTATTTGCAAAGTTGCTCACGCAGGCGACTCCTTACAATCCCTGTTGTTTACCACGTGTTAATATAGTAGATTCACTGATTCCTATTTACTTGTCGCTGGTCACCGGATTCAGACGGGTATTAAGCCCATACCGTCCAAACACATCCTAAAAACCACAAAAGATTCCAGGACTCAGCGCCAATAGTAAGGGTTGTTTATTAGCATAAGCCCTCTACTTGATAACGCATTTCGGCTCCCACAAGCCTTTGTCAAATCAGGGCTATGTCAGTTCAAACAAACATATTAATATATTGAAGTATTACCATTCATACCACAATTCAAAACATTCAAAATTACATATAACATATCAAATTAGTAATTTACAAACATGTATGCCATTGGTTCAGACAGAGAAACAAGGGTTGGTGAAGGGGAGAGTTGATTGGGTTCAGAAAACATCACAGTGAACACAAAGATGTAAAAACAAAACATAAATGGAGAGAGAAGATCGAAAAGTACCCATTAGTACAATTGAAGGATTAAGGAGAATCCTGATTTAGAAAAGTAAAACATAAAATACACATTAGACAATCTGCTTACCCAACGTAATTCTGAAAAGATCCATAGGACTGTTGTCCGATATACAGTAATAGGGAAAAATCCCAAAGACAGAAACTCTAGAATTGAAGAGTTAAAAATAACCCCAAATTAGTCTAATAATATAATCATCAAACGGTTACACATAGTGAAAATAAGGCAACCTATATCAAATGTGGAGTGGATACCCATACAGGTCCTGGTCCCCATATCTTTATTACTGTGGGGTAGCTGCTAATATTATACTTTCATAGCCAAATGCTTTAATAATTCTGACAAAAGAATTAAACATACAAGTGAGAAGTGACTGTCCTCCATATAATCTAGTGTCCATTTTGTTTAGGTTAGCGCGGCATTCAAGCCCCAATTATTATACTTGTAGGCACTCGAATTAGAGGTCCAATGGCCATTATGTTACATCTTGCACGGCAGTCCTGACAGGAAAGGTTACAAATGTAACCACTCACACCAGCGTATGTGCGAAGTGAGGTGAGAGCATTTGCTTTCAACGATTGTGTGCGGGCTGAGATGAAAGCATTTCTATACTCCGAGTAAGTACAGATTATCTACTTACACTATTACTCCGGTTTCACTCGCGTCGGCTGCTCACATTGCGAAGGCAGCCGGCGCCATTTTGAATATCCTTAAAGAGGCATTAGGAAACCATGGTAACATGTCACATTGTTGCCATGGGAGCCTCTCTAGTACCTGCTAACCATAGCTAAAGCGTTCAGTGGCCACTAATGCCGCCATGCTGGATTGGTAAAACCTGAGAACAAAAAGACATGCACTCGCGCGTTAACACAGTGCTTCCCAAACTCCATTATTACAAAAATTGTTGTAATGGGCAGCTACCACGGCCCCCATCAAAATACATAATCGAATGTGACTGAGCCTAATTTAGCGGCTAACATCTCTCAGCATAACTCTAAAAATAAAAAAGTATAATGCAATTCGGGTAAGCCTAATTACTGGCTAAAGTCTCCCAACATATCACTTGCTTCTATGCGAATTGTGCCCCATATGCAAAAGACAATGGCCCTCATTACGACCCTGGCGGATTTTTTCCGCCATCGGCGGACTTTTCCGCCATGGCGCAAAGTCCCTTTACGCCATGGCGGATGGCGGACTTACCGCCCCATTCCGAGGTCGGCGGGGCGGTAAGTCCCCATTGACCCATTTACCCTTCCCCATTCCCATTTCGGCCCCATAGGGTATAATGGGAGTGGGGAAGGAGTTAATTACGCCACCGTAAATTACGGTGGCGTAATTAACACCAAGGTCCCAGAGCGCCATGGATTTTTCCGCCCGCAAAAAGCGGGCGGAAAAATGACCATGGCGCTCCGGGAACTCGTAGTTGGCGGTAAGGGGTCGGCGCAGCTAACGCTGGCGCAGACCCCTTAGCGCCAGGGTCGTAATGAGGGCCAATATAATGTATAAAGTCCCAAGGTGTTATAACACAAAGTCACTAGACGAACATTTATTATTTAGAAATTATTATGTGTGCTAAACCCCACATAACCTAATATTGGGCTATACTATAGCCCCTACCCTGCATTTTAGTCGCCAGTTCCCATAAGTTACCCATTCCTCCACTAGCAATACAAGGGAATGCTTATCTTCACGCAAAATGTAAGTGCATAATATCGGTAAATTAGCTATAACAGATAGAGACATTCAACCCATCACTTGTACAGTAACAAAAATAATATGAACACTCTACAGAAATGATGCCATCTCCTTGTCATTGTCAAGGCCGGTAACGGTGGAATTAAAAAAGCATATAGTGCGTGCTTCTGACTGCCTCAAAGCCTTGAGTCTATCTCCTTCTCTTTTGCTCAGTGTGACTTGCTTGAGGCCTATAAATCTAATATCCGCCTTATTTTGCATCTGATGACAGCTTTGCCAATGTTCTGCTAAGGGCAAAGAAATGTCTTGACTGCCAATTTTCGCCAGGTGCTCACGAATGCGTATTCTTAGTTCTCTTTTGGTGCTGCCAATGTATAAATCTTACTATTGTCGCTGAGTCCTGGAATCTTTTGTGGTTTTTCTAGTATAAAAACAAGCACGCAGAATCAATCATGTAACTATAAAAAAGAACGTCGAATTATTCGAAACATTTTCCTTTTACAAAGGAGTTAAGGTTGAATCAGCAAAAACTTGAAGTCTACAAACATCAGCATTAATAAAGTTAAGGTAACAACATGATAAACCTTATTAATACATTAAATATATTGTATTTAAATCAAATATCCTGGTAACCTTAACTCACCCAAGTACAAGTAATTGCATAAAATGTCAAATCATTCAAAAGTACATTACATGTACACAATAATGCATGTTAAGAAAGTATACAATATTTTTGTAACACAAAATTACTACATAATAACACACATAAATTATAATATACAGAAGCATACTTCATTCAAAAATTGCAATGAAAAAAGTGCACAGAATATTTTAAAAAATGAATTTAGAATAATAAAATGTACATAAGCAGTCAAGTATTATACATATACAGCAATATCAATTAACAAATAACTTTATAAATAATACACATACAAATACAAATATTAATTAACATGGTACACCTCATCATTTTAAATGCATGTAATTTACTAAACAATAAACATAACATTATAAAAATAAAACATAGACAAAACCAATACAAATAATTAAAATATACATAGTAAAAGCTTAATAACATGTATGTTTACATACACAAAATGTATTGGCATTTATATATGTTATTGTATCTATACACCCTCCACCACTTAAAACGCCCTGTCATCAATTCTAATACCAAGGACTGCGTAGGGTTTGCACCACTCAGAGCAAGAACCTTCAATGTCAAAGGCCGCTGGCCCCCTTCTACAGTCCATCTCTAGGCCTCCACAGACTAAACAGACGTGACACTTGCACCTCTTTTGTGCTCCTCAGAGCTACTCACGATTCACATCTATCCCAGCAACGAGCCATTGCAACACCTGTACCATTACCAAATACCTATGAACTTCAAGTACCTCTGGTCACAACTAGTGTGGCCCCACTACCTTTCAACTCAAACACAACGGCTCCTGCACAACCCACAGAGATTTCCCCGTCCCTACTTGAACAACAAAAAAATCCTAAAATGTGCCGTCATCAATGCCCACTCCCTGGGAGCGCACTCTATAGACATCCATGCTCTACTATTAGATCACCAACTGGATGTGCTTGCCATAACGGAATCCTGGCTTCATCGGCCCTCAGGCCCCCCGATTGCGTTAGCAGTCTTGCCCAAGTACACCATTTTTATGGCTGACCGTCTCAACGTCATAGGCAGTGGAGTTGCTCTAATAGCAAAAGCATCCTTACAATTATGATCCTCTCCCATACCCGCCATTTCTCAATACAAACTGCTGCTCATAAAGCTCGCTACCAATCCCAAAACCACCTACAACATCCTGCTGGTTAACCGACAACCTAACAATGTGAACCTACCTGCTCTGGACATCCCACTCCTTATCACCCCTCTGTATCCATTAAAGCCTTCAACAAGTTCATCATTTTAGGTGACATAAACTTTGACTTTAATGACCATTATGACCCCAAAGAATCTCCTTTTCCTTCAGCCCTGGATGACATGAACTTCATCCAACTAGTCAACATGCCCACCCATAACAAAGGCTGAATCCTCGACTGGATTCTCAAATCCAATGCCTGCATCGACATTACAGTGATCACAGAAATCGCCTGGTCAGATCACTTCCTCATTCATTTCTTTTTATTTGTGTACCACTTACATGCTTATTGCATGACTGCCCAGTCCTAAGCCCATTTTAGTCAGAAACAGCCGCAAACTCACTTTGGACAGCCTGAATCCCACACTGTCTGCCTCATTCTTGAAGCACAAGCCTTTCAACATGAAGCTGCTAGCCTTTACCACACCTGCCAACAACTCATGCTAGACTTTCATGCCCCACTTATTGAAATGATTCCTAAACCACACAAAGCCATAAACACTTGGTTTGATGAAGACCTCATCAACCTACGATGCACGAAACAAGACTTAGAGCATCTGTACAAAAAGAACCCCTTTTCTGCATTTCTTTAGCCACAACCACCAAAACCTACAAAATGGCAATGGTGGAACATAAAACAAACTCCTACAATTTACGCATCTCCAATGAAAGCTCTAACACCAAAGAGCTTTTCTCTATACTTAGAGAACTGGAGTCACCCATTTCTAATACGCCCACCACCCAAGCTGACAAAGCCTGGTGTACGGTCATACAAAATGCTGTGGCACACACAATTGATTCTCTCCAGACCAAAGCAAAAAGAGACTCCGTCACCACCAAGCTGTTCATGCCCAGCGCTTCCAACCAGACCAACCCCGTCTCACTACCAAACACCCCATTATTCAAGTTCATCTAAGTGTCCCAAGGTCAGGTGTTGTCCACCATCCACTCCCTAAAACCTTTTAACTGTAAAGGTGACACCTGTCCAGCTCACCTAGTAAACCTCTATCCCCCCACTCTTGCCCCATCATCACAGACTTCATTAATGCATCCTTCAGCACCAACTCTGTTCCAGCAAACATCAAAGCTATGAGGATCACCCCCTCCTCAAAAATCCCACAATTGACCCACTTGTTCCTACCAGAAATCTGCCTATTACCACAGTCCCATACCTGCTGAAGGTAATTGACCGGGTAGCACACTCCCAAATTCAACCTACCCTCGAGCTCAATCACCTCCTTGGCTCAAGACAATTGGGTTTCCAATATGGAAACTGCCCTTCTGGACCTAACAATTCAGATGGACAGCATCCATGACTGTGGTAAGCTAAGCATTCTCTTGCTCGTAGATTTATCTGCTGCATTTGACCTAGATTATCATGAGGAACTGTGCCAGAACCTCAGTCAAAACCTTTATCTTTCACTAGAATCCACGGCTCGGATCTAGTCATTCTTAGCTGATCACACTACTAGAGTCTTCATTGGCGATGAGGCAGCAGACCACATCTGTGAACCTCTAGGCGTCCCGGAAGGCTCCTGCCTCTCACCCATGCTGTATAACACCTATACTAAACCACTCTTTGATCTCTTGGACTCTTGGACTAAATGGACATCACCTACACAAACCTTGCCGATGACACTCAAGTCCTTGTCCCCATCACAAACCTCTACACCCAAGAGACTGCCATAATCAACAAAGGGCCTCATCAGGGCCTTGGCAGTATCCCAGCGGTAATACTGGCAGGATACTGCCCATGCAAATAGCGTTAACGCTATTCGGTCCGGTGCTATTAGCACCGAATCCTAAGTAGCAGTGCAGGGGTAAGTCCCCATTCCCCATTGGGTCCATTGGACCCAACAGGGTTTTACAGCACTTTTAGCAGCGGTGCAGTTAGCGCTGCTCTAATAGTGCCAAAAACAGGTGGAATATGGCAATTTATACCTCCAGCAAGACTCCAAACATTCCACCCAACCCGTGATTGAACCAGGCCTTACATGCAGCAGTAATAGCATTACCACCACATTTAAGGACTGCCGCCCAAATCCTGAGTTTAACTCTATTCAAAACTGGATGGCCACGTACAGCCTTTGCTTGAATGATAAAACAGAGATCCTCCTTGTGGGCTCCCCCTCTCGGCTAAAACCTCTTGATAGCAAATACTCATCCATTTGCATTGACGGCACAGTCATCCCAGTCCTAAAACAGGTAAGAACATGGGGAGTGTACCTAGAAGCTGAGCTCTCAATGTCCAGACAGATCAATGCTCTATCGTCTTCCACAGCATACACCCCCAAACTCATATCTCTGAGTAGACAATTCCTGTCACCAAACAAATGCCTGACTCTTGCATGTGCCTTAATCCTCTCTAAACTTGGCTATTGCAATGTTCTCCTCCTGTGCACATCAGCTACTAACCTAACCAAACTGCAACTTCGACAGAACAGAGCCCTACAGGCTGCTCTTGGGTTAAAACGCAGTGACCACATCTTAGCCACCAGATGCGATGCCCACTGGCTGCCCATTAAAGCAAGGATTGACTTTAAGACACTTACCCTGGCACACAAATGCATTTACAAAGATGCCCCATCATATCTCAATGACTGCATCAATCTGAAAATACCAAGACACACCCTAAGATCCAGGGCCAATATCTCTCTTGTCACTACCCACTACAAGAGTAAAAGGGCGGGTGGTGCCAGCTTTGCGGTTACCACCACCATCCTTTGGAACTCTTTACCTTCTTCCATTAGAAATGAACAATCCTGATACAAATTTAAAAAGCTTGTCAAAACCTAGCCCTTTGACAAATACGATTGACTCCCCTCTGTAACCTTCTGTCTTTGATTCAATGTCCCATGTATGTATTTCCACCACTTTATTGCTGATTGTAACAAACGCTCTGATACCTCTGGGTTTAGGTGTTATATAGATGCTATAAATAAAATAAAGAAGTAAATATCCACACAACACATTACATTACTGTGACTATAATACATTTTAGAGCAAAAACTAAATATTGCTTATCAGAAACAGGGCAAGTTAATGTTACCATGATATTAGACAAATATAATATTTTAAAATGTATTAATAACGTTTATTATGTTTCATTATCTTTATTAATTCTTATGTTTGTAGACTCTCTATTTTTGTTTGTTGTTGGTTTAACCCTAACTCTTTTGTCAAAGAATGTTTTCAAATAATATATGTGCGTTACCTGGACTTTCTTTTCCCGCTGTACCCTGCTTGTCATGCTTTTTTAAATGATAAACATTGCTGTTATTATACCACAGATTTTGGTCATTTTTTGGTCTCTCCTGTCCTTCAAGTGTGGCCCGCCCGTGTTTTCGCAGCATTTGTGTCCCGCTTTGATATATATATAATTTTGGCTTGCTGTTGTTGATGTCCCCCATAATGCTATGTCCCTCGTAATGCCATTTTGTATGTCATTGTGAAACCCTTCTCTTATAATGTGTATGCGCTCATGGACTTTGCAATGGGAATGCGCCGAGTTAAGCTGGTCATGACGTCGAACATCCGCTGAATTTCAAGGGTTTTGTTGTGTTAGATCTGTGCAACTTAACTGCATCCTAACTAAGGTTTATTCAAGATCTTCACAAGTTTTGTTATACAGCAGTTATTTCTTTACAGGCCACTAGCCATGGCTTTCGTTTGTGTCCAATACACATGTTCCCGCAATATGTTACTTTTGTACCCACTAGGTGGCCACGTTCGAGCCCACTAGCCAGGGCCCTTGGCCCTGGCCATTGAGAATGACCTTCAGCCGTGCCCACTGTATATTTTAAAACACTACTGGGCCAATAGCCATGGCCTTTGGCTTGACTTGTGTCAACCCCAGAAACTTTTGATTTTACTGGTGGATTATTTATCCTTATACCTCTGTGAGTGAGAACCACACTCACGTAATCTTTTACTCTTTTTATGGGTGTCATATTTAAGACTCTCCATAGTGTCTTTCAAGAGGTATCCTCTTTGACAACGTTTTGGCAATAAGTGCTGGGTTGCCCTTGGTGCTCCTCTTTTAACTGTCTCTGGCTAACCTTGTGAGAACTACAGTTCCCAAGGGTAGAAAGGATCTTTGGATCCCTTTTACATTTTATTAGGTGAGACCAGCACCCCCCACCTTATGTGGAGTTCTGGGGAGGAGTATCCCATTTCCCATTTTAAAAATAACATTTATGTTACAAGGACAAACTTTCCTTTAAAGGCTGGTGGCAGTGAACCTTTTTATTAATTCAGTGCACCTTTAGTGTGGGCTGTTTTCACAGTCCCGGTAAATGCACCCATGGATGGTCATTTTACCAAAATGGCCGCTGTCCTCTTTTTACACCATTTTGGATTTCCGCGTCCTTTCTTGTTTCTTCCCCTGACTTCCAAGGTTGGATATTTCTTTGTGTAATTTGTGTAATTTTTATCTTCGGCGGGAATTCTGTGGATTCCCCGCTCAGGCTCCAGAGTGTCTGTGAAGGCATGAAGAGAGGGAGGAGTCCAAAACTCCACAACCATTTCTCTTCCAGCCTGACTGCAAAAATCCAGTTCAAACGGCAAGGCTGGCTGTCGGAAAGGACTGCCAATACCCACCAAGCTTGAATGTTGCAAGGCTGTTTGATTGGCTGGGTTCCTGCATAAAAGTCTGATTCTGGAAGCTGAAGAGGTAGTAGACCACAGGAACCAAAATCAATGAGGATTATGAAGGAAACGCGGCTGAGACGATTTCCAGCTACCAGAGATTGTGCTGTGTAACCAGAGCCTGTTGTAGCCCTTCCTTCCAATCAAACTGGGTACTCCGAACACGACGACCCTGACACACAGCCTAGTGGGAAGACCTGCATTCTGAGCCATCCAACACCATGCGGCGTCCATGCGGAGCTAGAATAACCCAATACCCCGGGAGCTCAAGCCATTGTGCAGTGCGAAGTCTTTCAAATTCCAAATCTCACTGGAACTTTGTGGGCATCCTGCTGAACCTCGGAAAACTTGAATAGAGTCTCGAAAGTCCCCTCACCAGAGTGCTGGATCTTGCAAACAACAAGAATCCGACCAGCGATATTCTGTCTTCTTCTGTGCTCCTGAAAAAGGTGCCAAATCCACAGAGCCACAGCCACGAGGAAAACCTTGCCTCGAGCCTTCCCCATGATCCTTGCAGCAAAAGTCCTTCCAGTGTCCTGTCTTCTGTCTTCTTGATGAAGGAATCCAACAACCAGGTTTTGGCTACAGATCCTAAAGTCCTCTTGCTGCTAAATCTTCTTCTGTGCTGAGGTACTGTGCTGGCTTGGGTATTTACTTACCTTAAGTCTCTTGTGATTCCTGTGTATCCTGAGGGTGTTTTCTGTGATTGGGAGGTTTCTCGCCCAGTTCACCCAAGCCCCTGCTGGAACCCTCTTAGGGTGTCTTCTGTGAAGTCCCTTGACCATCTACTAACTCTAAAGCAGAATACTTACTTGTTTGAACAGTCTTCCTCTGAAACTCTGAACTTTGCCTGCAACTCAGTCCTATCTCACCATGTCTACAGCTGGCTTATAGAGCTCTAGGGCCCCTCTGCTGCCTCTGAGAGAACTCATGTACTACAATTGGAAGGGCTGAATACATTAAGGTGCCTGCCTTGAAAAGAAAACCAAGTGTTGAAAAGTTTACTTACTGGTGAAAGCTTTAGTTGGTAACTTTAAACTCTCAGAGTGAATAGTTACAATAAGGTATTACTTACTTTAGATATGTTCTGCCATTTTGAAAAGTATATATAGGATTTACTTACCTTGAATACGCTGTGTGCCTTCGTAAATAAGCATTCTAAAAGTCTTACTTTCCTTAGAAACTGTCTCGCCATTCTAACAGAAAGTAGATAAAGAGTTAATGTACCCATGATTGAATTGGGTCCCCCTCTTCCCAAAAGTAATGCTTTTGGTTCCACTTTACTATTTCTGGTAGGATAAATGTATGAATGTCCCCAATTGTGTCTTGCTTCCCATTACCTGCTGTTAGCCTGTCCAGAATAAGTCTGCCTAAGGTTATACTTACCTTTAAGTTGCCGATAGCCCCTTTAAAAAGTATATAGGTTTTACTTACCTTGTGTTAGATGTGTGCCATCCTAAAACAAGTTAGAGTTACTGCTTACCTTAATCTGTGTTCTGATCTGAAAAGAAAATTGTAATAGTATATTACAACATTGGGTTTTACCTGCCTAGAATAGCTATGTGACATTCATGAAAAGTATTCTTAGGAGTTGCGAACCTTGGTCTGCCTTGTGCCATCCAGAAATAGTGTAAAAAGTTATTACTGATCTTAGACTGTATTTCACTGAGCTGAAAATTAAGTGTATATTACACCATAACGTCTAACTCCCCTAGAATAACAATGTTATCCTGAATCAGAGTTATAGGTGTTTTACTGTTCCTAGAATAAGTGTTCAACTAGTCTGAAAAGTATATTGTCCATTTGACTTACTATGTGATTTCTCGCTGAGCGTCACGGTACAACTGATAGGGTCTACTAGCCTGGTATTACTTAAAGTAACTATTGGTTTTGACTTCCCTAGAAATACTGTTAGGTGTTCCAAATTAGGTCACATGCTTTGGTCGGTGTACCTTCAAGCATAGTGTTGTGTTTTATTATAATGTGTTTAAATGATCAGTGATAGTACTTATTTCCCCTAAGATTTATCTGGGCCTACTTCTATTTAAATAAACCAATTATTTTTACAATACATAGGCCCTCATTACGAGACCAGCGTTAACCAATGGCGCTATTAGCGCCATGGTTAACGCCAGTAACTTACCGATTCCGCCATGGTGAAATGGGGAATTACCACCCCATTCCAAGGTTGGCGGGGTGGTAATTCCCCATTTACCATTGGCCCTTCCCCATTCCCATTTTTGCCCCATAGGGCTTGCGGTACCGTAATTAGCTTCAAGGTCCCTTTGCGGGTCCCTACCTTAACGGCTGGTCCAGACCAGCCGTTAATGTCAGGAGCCGCAAAGGGACCTCGTAGTAAGGCATTAAGGGGTTAACGGCGCCGCAACCTTTTATGGCACCGTTAACCCCTTAACGCCTGGGTCGTAATGACCCCCATAGTGTATCAGTGTTTCTTTGGACCATATGTGTACTACAATTTCATTGTACTGATTCTACAACCCTTTCTCCCTCATAAGATAAGTCTGGCTGCTCTCTCTACGCTACCCTATACTCAGGTGGTACAGCTTGTACTAAGAGAGGAGTCTTGTACTGCCTCAGTTGAATGGTTTTACTAAGCTCTTAGATGGACTTCAGAAAAACTGTCCTAACATCCCCAATATGTTTCTTTTGGACCCAGTAAATGGTCACGCCAACATGTCTTTTAGGCTTTCTTCAGGGTCTTCAGTTGTGTGCTCTTTTCATATTGCACCATTCATTTTCTTAAAGTAACCCACTAGCCATATCCATCAGCCACATCCATAACCACACCTCACTGTTGCTGTATTATTCCACTTTTATTTGTATTAATCTCGTTTTTTGAACTCTTTAAAAAAAAAAACATTTTCTCATAACTGCGGTTGTATTAGTAATGAACTCCAAATAACCCCGGCTATCTAAAAAATGGCTACAAATAACCACGGTTATCCATAAAAAGCATGCAAAATCCCAAATGCTTTCTTGCCTTCACAGGGACTCACCAAGGGCACCCCTCTTCTTGCCATGTTCCCGCTCTAACCCTGGGTAATTTCCCCTCCCTAGCCCTCTGCCATTCCCACAAGACTTGTTGTTTCGTGTGACGCACTTTCATTCCAGATCCTGTTTTCTACTATGACTGCAATTATCTGAACTTTGTGCCTCCCCAACGCCCCAATTTCACATGGTGTCCTCTTCCCACCTCTAGCCTGATGCCATTTCCTCCTTTTCCTCCTCCAAATGATATTTTTTCACTTATCATTTTCAACTAACTCCAAGTATACCCGTTATAACCGCCGTTATCTCTTGCTTCGAACAGCAGCACAAATGGCAGCATTTAAGTTCTGAAAAGCCTCTATGCTACACAGCACCATGCGAGATATAGCTATAACTTTTTGAGAAATATTTTAACAACTACTGCACGGCACAGAAACGTGGACTTTTTCCTCTATGAGGACATTAATGGGAATAGGCTTTTCTTTGCTTTCTTAATACCTTATCTTGTTCGGCACTCTGCCATGTGCTACTTCCATTTTAATGCTGCGTATTTGGGCTTGGACTGTTGCTGAGCTAGTGTCTGCATCCTGCTTTCGGGCTTTGAAGCAGACATGCTTGACTTAATCTGGCAGCAAAAACTACACCTCCCAGACCGCCTGGCAGTTCTCGTGCCGTATTTGTTTGCGTTCCAGGTGCGAGAGCTCTGGCGCGAGAACACCAAGCAGTCTGTGGCGGTTGGTAAAGGACCGGAAGCAGGAACCTCCCCCATGAGGATTGCTGAAGTCCTTGTTGCTATCTCTGCGGCGAGAGCCATCTTTGAGAAAGACAGGTTGGTGACTGATAATTCATTAAAGACAACCTTACCTGTCAATGATGTCCTGGGCACCTTTAACGAAATTAATGTTGATCCCTCGCTGACGGATGCTAATACTCAATCTTTAAATGCTAGTCTAGCCTCTACTCTGGCTACAGTAGTTCCGTATGTTGAGACAAACAGCAACAGCTCCCCAATTAACATAGAAACTGATTGAGACTGCCACACTCTGCCTCCCACGGAATTGATTCCTACAGGAGAACCACTTTGTGACCAGAAGAATTGCAGACTTCCATTGGAGAACGAGCACATGAAACCTTCTGCTAGAACAGAGATTACTCCAGTCTCTGAACTAAAAATTGTGATGCTAAAGACCAGGTCTCTGCTTAAACATACAGTTGAAGGTGCTTCATATATCACAGAGATGGAAATTGATATCTGTGCTATCACAGAGGCTTGGGGCCATGAGGCAGCCGGCCCCTCGTTGTGTTTTGCTATTCCAGATGGCTATAGCATGCTTCGACAGAACAGGACAGCAGAAAGAGGGGGGGGGGCATTAATCTTCAAATCTCATCCCTGTATATGGGAAGTTAAATGCCAACCTATTGATGGTATAGAGCTATTGTTTGTTAAAATTGGGTTTATTGCTGAGTACACTATCAATCTTCTTTTGTTTAATAGACCCTCTAGAACATGTTAGGATATGTATGTAGGGGTAACTGGGAGCAGTGAAGTGCAGGGGTTCTTGTATAAGTGGAGGTAAGGGGTTTATGTAGAAAATGCAAACATCATAAATGCCCAGCGCGTGCATCAGATGGAAATGCACACATCATTGCAGTGAGCAAGTGTTAAAATTAGTTCATTTCAGGGAAATGTTCCATTTGACTGAATTTGCACGAAATTTAATAACTAATATACATTAACATACTAACTTAACCTCCCATTAACAAACTGAATTCCCTATCCTTAACATGGAGTGAAAATTGGTTAAGATTAATAAAATTGGAAATGATTTTGAAATGCCCTTCTGCAATGAGTTTTGAGCTGGAGGATTTCATTAAGCTTGCAGCATATGCAAATATGAAGCACACGCTGCTAAAAAGGCCATTGTGTTTTCGCAGGAAGCAAAAGGAAGAGAGATGATACATTTATAGTTTGTCAGACGTTAGAAAATACTGAGCAGGGCGGATGATGTGGGCATGTTCGGGAAGAGACGCAGGTATTTTGAATGACAGCAGTAGCTTTTTAAAGTAGCTGAGAGAGGGTGTGAGTTTAGACGGGCAGGCTGATTTACAAGGAGACGTGCAGAGATCCTGTGCTGGGAGCTGGGCTGCCTGAGTGCTGAGCTGTGACAGGCAGTCTGAGATGCTTTGCTGGCTGAGGCAGTGCTGATGAGTTGCTGAGGTCATGACATTCCTTGTCGGTGGCGAGCCAAGAAAGAGGGGTTTTCCACTGCCAGCAGCGCAGTAATATCATCAATTTCTAGGTGAATATGGGTCATAAGTGAGATTTGGCCGCATGAATGCGTATTTATTTAGTAGGTAGTCAGGATTAGCAGATAGCTTTCATGTATAATGTTCATTAATGTTTAAAACGAACACAGTTTTGAAAGTTCATAATAAAAGATTGCTTTGCTGTTGTATTTCTTTTTTTTCTCTCAAGCTGCATCTCCTGCCAATTTTGTTTATGTACAAGGGCATTGGTAAAATAAGACCGGGGGAGCCTTTTGATGAGTGTGAATTGTGTAATGCAATATAAATCTCCTATTTTTCTCTTTTGTACACATGGTTTATACACATGATGTATTGTGTATGAACAACTCTGAACATCATTAGCATATAAAATCATAAATCTAAAACATATTGAGTTGGATTTTCATTGCATGACTGCACTCACTGGCACAGAGGTTGAGAGTTCACAGGAACTAGCCCCATTTTACTGGAGGTGGTAATTCATTTTGCCACAGGTGGTAAAATCTCAAGTGAGCTTTTGGTTTTCCTAGTAAACGAGTTTAGAAGTGTGTGATGTATGTGTATCCAATCACTTGTTTTTAATGTAAGATGTTTTGTGCTTTGGCTGCTAGAGCATAACACAGCATCGTAGATAAGTTTCAGCAAAAAAAAAGTGATACTGTCACATATAAGTGTAATAAGTACAGTAGCTATTATTGTGAAAAGACCCTGGGAAAAAGGACAGGTGTTAGGGTATATTCTGAGCGGAGCGTTACCATTACCACTATAAATAGGGTAGCCACCAATGCATTACCACAATGAATTAGACCACAATTTACCACAATAACAAAATGTCACAAGATTAGGTGTATCTCCTCCACAAAATGTATCCAACAAGCAACACAGGATTTCACCACTGTTCTCTCGAACTTCATCCTTCCATTTCTCAAGCCCAAAACATAATGTATAGTATTGGGCGATTTCAACCTTTGGTTGGGGCCGTAATCGGATTGTATAGCCACTGACTTGGAATGCGCCTTGTCTACTTTGGGCTTTATAGATGATGTCTTTGAACCCACCACTGCAAGGAGCATACCCTTAATTGGGTTTCTACTCTTAACATCACTATAAAAGATCTTGATGTATTAGCATGTCCGTGGTCAGATCATTTCTTTGTACACTTTAAGGTACAATCCGAATTCCCATTCAAATTGAGAGGCTTGCACATGCATGAGTTTCTATCCAGAAAACAGAGGAATCTTACTTGCGAGCGCATTGAACCCCTGCTCAGACCAGTCATTGGCAATCTATCAAATATAGACTCAGTTGAAGAGATGTGTAATGCTCTCTTCTTTTGTTAACATTTCAAACTCTCTAGCAACTCTTAAAAAGAAATCGGGTAAAGATGTACGTTAAAGGAATATCTGGTTCTCTCCAAAACTTAAGAAACTTATATCTTCTACTCATAAGTGCTTTTATACATGGAAATCTTACCATTCTCCTTTGACTCTGGCAGCATATAAAAGAGCTGCTAAAGAATATATACTAGCCATCTTTGATGCCAAAAGAAACACCCTAAATACCAGAATTCAGAGCGCTCAATCTGAAGTAAAAGAATTATTTAAAATTCTCAAAGAGCAGGAAACCATGCATAGTCAGGACACTGGCTCTGTCACTAAGGATGCCGATTGGAGTTCTTTAACTCAAGAAACCATGCAGGCCAAACTCAACAGAATTAAGGCAGAGATTACTGTAAAAAGAGGGGATCAATCCAAACCTTTCAAATCATTCGAGAATGCCACCTTTATAAACAACCCCAGGATTCCTGATTTCAGGTTTACAGCGATAACTATATCTGAATTAGCCAAAATCATAGAACTTCTAAAAACCACAACTTGTAACTTTTAACCTGTTCAGCAATCATCATTAAAACTTTTAACCTGTTCAGCAATCATCATTAAAACTTGTTCTCCCATTCTGTTAGATGTCAGTTGTAAATGTGTAAATGTCTCTTTCCAAGAAAACTCAGTGCCTTTGGGCCTAGAAAATGCCTGGATAACACCCATCTTAAAAGAAACAGGCCTTCCGGAGGATATCCCGCTTGATTACAGACTCATTACAAATACCCTGGTCCTGCTTAAGATCTTGGACCGGGTAGCTTATGTCCAATCTAATGCCCATCCTATTCTGAATAAATATCAATCAGAGGTTACGCAGGAATTTGGGACGGAGACTGCCTTGTTGGAACTGAAGTCCAGATTACTGGATAGCATAGACAATGGTGTGTCATCTCTCCTGATGATTTTGGATTTGTCGGTGGCCTTCGACCTCGTGGATCATTCCATTCTGTCCACGAGGTTGAAGGACGTAGCAAACTTTTCGAACTTACAAGCCCAATGGATCTCCTCATTCCTGGGTTACCAGGAATGCAGGGTCTGTAGTGGTGAGGCGGAAGTTCCCGCCACAGTTTTGGAATTTGGGGTTCAACAGAGAGCTTGTATTTCACCTGGTTTATACAACATCTTTAAAGTGCATTTCTTTGCGCTTCTAGAGCAAATTGGGATAGCATTCACAAACTACGCTGACAACACTCATTGTGTCATCCCACTCTCATGTGGTCACGATAAAGACGAACTCCATTTCAACAAAGTATATAATATAATTGAAAAATGGATGGTACAGAATGCCCTCGATCACAACAGAGATAAAACCGAGCTCTTGGTTGCGGATACTCCTAATATGGTTAGGACATTGGGAACTGCTTATTAGAGCTTTTGTATAGAGGACACTAGAATTGCTGTCCAAAAGAGGGTTAAGATGCTGGGCGTCTTCCTCGACCAACACCTTAACAAGAAAGCTCATGTCATCATTCTTGTCTCATCCTCAGCGTACTATATTAAGTTCTTGGCCCATCTCTGTTCCTTTTGTAGTTTATTGTATGGCATTAACAAAGGGGATTGTAATCGATTACAGGTAATTCAGAATAACGCCGTACAAGTGGTTACTGGTACGGATTGGAGAGATCATATTTCGGAGACGAGGATTGCACTGGCTTCCAGTCGAATCAAGGTTCTTCTTTCGCCTGCTGCTAATCACCCACAAATTTCGAGTGGGCAAGATGCCTTCTTACTTACAGGAACTGCTCAAAGAACAAACACATGAGAGATCCCTTAGGTCCAATAACACCAATCTGCTGGCCCTACCTGGATGTAACACCATCAAAGCCACAAAAGGAGCCTTTCAGTAGGCGGCTCCACAAGCTTGGAATGTTCTTCCACCAGAACTCAGAGGCTTAATGTCTACTGAACTCTTCAGGAAGAAATTAAACATTCTGCTATTCAACTTAACTTGTCCCTTTTTGATTTTCCTTGTCCCGCCCAGATTTCATCTGCCTATTTGTTGTTGGTTTTTCTGGGTTGTCTGGCGCCCTTAAGCCTACGGGTCCATGGCTTGCGCTGTATAAATTAACGTAAAGTAAAGTAAAGAACTAAACTAAGTTGATTAATTTATTATATCAAGCTGCCAGTGCTATCCATTTGAATTGTTGTTTACATTGTACTATCTGCTCCCTTACAACAACACTAGTGGCCTAACTAGGCTTGAACACCTTACTTTACTTTACTTTACTTTACTTTAATACATTTATATAGCGTGGACATACATCCAAAGACGTGAGGGCACTACAAGACAGTACTAAGAAAAAAAAACAATAGACATATAGACAACACCTAGCGCAGTGTTTGGCCTGCTCCTGCTCCCCCCTCCCACTTCCTGGTCTTCCCCTCCCCCCCCGCCTCCCTGCCCGCCCACACCCCCCCCCTTCCTCTCCCTTGCCTATAACCTCCCCCCTCCTGGGCAGCCCTCTGCCCGGCAGCCCCCGCGGCTAAGGGCCCCAGGCCAAGGGCGACTCCTACAGTGCGGCTCCCTGTGTGTCTGCAGGTGTCCGCAGGGGACGCCAGGCGCCAGCTCCTCCGCTCTCTGGCCCACCCCTCCTCACCTTGCACACCTCATCCGCATGATGCCTCGCCCCCTTATTCCAATTGTTTGGTAAACTAGGGTGCTTTTTCTCCCCTCGCAGGATTCTCAAACTTAGGTGGCCCTGACCTACTACGCATTACTGTTTGCTCTGCATTGTGGTAAACTAGTGCCCTCCACTCACTTCCTGTCTGCATACTCGTGTCGTCCGCCTCCCCTCTTACTCCATGGTGCTCTCTACCTCGCCTATCTACTCTAACTGCTTCTCCATTGACTATCCTGCTCTCCTCACTAAATCCGGTAAGAAAAAAGTTTAAAAAGGACATCCTGGTCTCCAACCCTGGCCTCCCTATCGCTGACACCTACACGAGCGCCTGCTCCAAGGAAACTCTCACTGACATTCTCTTTTTCGTGCCTTCACCTGAACTATGGACCCTTCACATGGTCGCTGTGCTCTCTCCTTTCTCCACCTCTCCCATTAATGGTGGCACCCGTTGGGATGTCCTCTTGGCCCCTTTCCACTCCTCTAAAGCCATCATTAATGTCTATGCTAACGGGACCGTCTTGGTCCAAGGCCCTCAGGCCAACCTTCACCTCTTTGATAGACGCTTCTCATGCCTCATCAACTTCCTCTCCGCTCCCGCTGTCCCCCCTCCTCTGTCCTCGGCTACCTTGCCTCTCCCCTCCCTCCCTGCCCCTTCTCTTGCTCCCTCTTCAACTCCTTCTCCAACACCTCCGCAGGGCGTACCTCTGATCTGTACCCCTCCCCGGAAGTTTTTCAAGGGTGGCAACCTTCTCCACATTGCCACTCTAAATTCTCGCTCTGCCATCAAGCACTCCTCTGATATCTGTCGCCTTCTTGAGGAACTGGACCTCGACGTCCTCGGTCTCACTGAGACTTGGTTCACTGCCAGCTCTGCCACCAGCTTCGACACACTCCTACCTGACGGCTACAAGATCCTCTCCGTGCCCAGGCCTAACCGTTCAGGGGGTGGTGTTGCCCTTATCTTCCCTGAGTGGATTCCTGCCACTGTCACTCCTACGCAGACCTACTCCTCTTTTGAATGTCTTGTCTGCCGACTCTCTCTCTCTCCTAGCCATTCCCTTACCGTGGCCACTATCTATCGGCCACCTGGTCAAATTTCCTCCTTCCTCTCTGAGTGGGCTGACCTCTCCTCCTCACTCCTGTCCTCAACCACCCAACTCCTCTTTCTCGGTGACTTCAACATCCACCTCGATGCCTCCTGTCCCCCCACTGGTCTCTTTCGCGAACTCTGCAACTCTCTCTCACTCTCTATTCTCCCGTCTGGGCCTACTCACTCTGCAGGGCACACTCTTGATGCTCTGATCTCTTCTGACCTTCCCCTCTCCCTCCCTCTCTCCACTCCTCTCTCCTGGAGCGATCACTTTCTCCTATCCTCCTACCTCTCCCTCCCTAACCCACAGGCAAAGCCACCCTCTTCACTGCCACCCACCTTCTCGGTCATCCGACCCATGAAGCGCGTGTCAGTTGAGGCTTTCGCTGCTACCTTCTCGCCCCCTTCTCCCCCCTCGGCTGACTCCCACCCTGACACAGCCCTCTCCATGCTCTATTCCTCTATATCTGATACTCTCGATATCCTTGCCCCGTCATGAGAATCCGCCTGAAGCCCAAAGCCAAATGTAACTCCTGGTATGACTCGGATCTCGTCACCCTAAAACGCAAGTGCAGGGTGGCAGAGAGGAAATGGCGTGCTTCATGTTCATCCTCTGACAAACTGGCCTGCCGCCTGCTCCAAAGGCAATACCGGCTCTCCGTTCTCACCAAGAAGAGAGCCCTTATCCAAGCCCGCATCTCTGAGGCATCTAACAACTCGGCCGAACTCTTTAAAATCTGCAAGGAGCTGGCCAACCCTGCTGCAGTCTCTACCTCTCCTGTCCCCTCCCAGGCCCTTTGCACTGCACTGGCCTCGCACTTCATCTCAAAAACTCAGGACATCCTGTCCTCGCTCTCCTCCTCTCACCTCCCTCCCTCTCTTCCTGGCTCTTCCTCTTGCTCTCTTGCAGCCGCCCCTCCGCCCCCCTTCTCTGCTTTTCCACCTTTTTCTGCTGATGAGGTTTCCAGACAAGTCCGATCTATGAAAGCCTCGTCTAAACAGGTTCACCCCTGTTCCTCCAAAACCATCAAGGACCACATCGACTCCCTGGCTCCTGCCCTGGCTGACTTTTGCAACCACTCATTCGCCTCTGGAGTCTTCCCATCCCCCCTCAAGCACTCCCTTGTGCACCCCCTCCTCAAGAAACCCTCTTCCGACCCCTCCTGCCCGGCCAACTATCGCCCAATCTCCATTACTCCCTTCCTGGGCAAGCTCCTGGAGAAACTGGCCATCTCCCAGCTTAACCTCCATGCTGAATATGTTGGTAATCTTCATGACCATCAATCCGGCTTCAGAGCGGCCAGAAGCACGGAAACTGCTCTCCTGAACATCCGTGAGGACCTGCTCCTGAACCTCGATTCCAACACTCCCTGTGTTCTCATTCTGCTCGATCTCTCCTCTGCCTTTGACACTGTCAACCATGCCATCCTGCTCAACCGTCTCCGTGATAACCTGGGTATCACTGGTCAGGCTCTGGCATGGCTGACCTCTTTCCTTTCCAATCGACCCTCCCAGGTCCAAATGGGCTCCTTCCTCTCCGACATCTTTTTCTCCACCTGTGGTGTACCCCAGGGATCCAACCTCTCTCCCTGGCTTTTCAACCAGTATCTGGCACTCCTTGCCCACCGCATCGCCGCTCTCTGCCCCCACTTCCAGTGCTATGCGGACGATACCCAGCTCATTTTCAGGCTACCCTCGGCCTCCTCCTCTTCTTCCCTCATCTCCGACTGTCTGTCTGCTATCCAGGAATGGTGTGCCGCCAATGACCTCTGCCTTAACGCCAGTAAGACTGAGATTCTACTCATCGGCACACCCACTCCCTCCTTCCCTGCAGCTCTCTGGCCGGCCTCCCTTGGCCCCCTTCCTGCCCCTACCTGCAAGGCTAAAAACCTCGGGGTCATCTTCGACTCCACACTCTCCTTCTCTCCTCATATATCTGACGTCTCTAAGAAGTCACACTACCAGCTGCACCTCCTCAGAGGTATTCTTCCCTTCCTCTCCTTCCCCCAGAAGCTCACTGTCTCCCGAGCCCTGGTTCTCTCAAGGCTGGACTACTGTAACAGCCTCTATCTTAATCTGCCTGCCTCCACTCTCCGCCCTCTGCAACTTATCCAGAACAGAACTGCGAGACTTGTCCTTGGCCTCAAGCCCAGGGACCGTATCTCTCCAGGACTGAAATCTCTTCACTGGCTCCCAGTGGCTGCGAGGATTAAGTTCAAAACCCTCTGCATTGTCCACAAGGCCTTCTGGGGCCTGGGGCCTAAATACCTTCAACTCTCTCTTCCTAAATATCTTCCTTCACGAGCCCTTCGCTCATCCGTCTCCAACTCCCTCATGGTCAGCCGCTTCTCGAAGCAACGAGCTGGGGGTAGATCTCTCTCCGCAGCAGGGGCCTCCCTCTGGAACAGCCTTCCTGCCTCCCTGAAACTTGAGGAGAACCATCTCCGGTTCCGGAAGCACCTCAAAACCTTCCTCTTCGCTTCTGCCTTTTCTCTCCCTCTCCCCTGCTAAACCTGCTTAACTCCCCACTGAAACTCTGCACTAAACCTGCATCTTGGCCACTCTCAGTGACCTCGGTCCAGGGCCCAGCCACTCTCCACTTGCACTGCCTCCCTGGCTCCCCCTGCACTGTGGGACTGTCACTGTATCCCTACAGCCCCCTTCCTAGTACTTGCTCTGCACTTACCTCGCACTTGCCACCAGCTGGCCCTTTTATTTATTATTTATTATTTTATTACGCTACTTACCGTGTACTGCACTTTCCCCCCCACCTCCTCCCCCTGCACTTTCTCCTTTTCCCCCTACCTCTGCACTTGCGCGATCTGAATGACACCTGGCCTAGTAGGATCGTTTGTCTGTCTTCCCCTTGTTTCCCTCCCTCCCTGCCTCGTCGCGCCTTGAAACACTTGTGTATAGGCGCGTTACAAATACCATATCATATCATATCATATCATGAAGCAGGGCACCAAGAAAGTATATCAGGGGCATCAGAGTTGTTTAGTGGAACAGGTAGGTCTTTAATCTTTTCTTAAACAAATCTAAGAAGTCCATGGATCTCAGCTCCAATGGGAGAGCATTCCAAGCTCTGGGTCCATTGGCGAAGAAAGCTGAGTTGGCTACTCTAACAGTGTGGCACTTTGGTTCAAATAGGAGGTACAAATTATTTGACCTCAATGATCTTATGTTAGTTCTTGTGGATAGTAGCTGTTGTAAATATCCAGGCATGTTCCCAGATCTGCATTTATGTACTATAGTCAAAGTGCGGAATAGGAATCTAGAGGCCACAGGTAGCCAGTGAAGCTCACGTCTCGCTGGTGTGACATGGACTCTATATTTAAGTTTCATAACGGCTCTAATAGCCCCATTTTGACATATTTGTAGCCTGTTACAGTCAGCCTTATTCATTCCCATAAGAAGGCTACAGCAGTAGTCTATTTTAGAGCCTACTATTGCTCTCGCAATAGTCTGCATTATCTTGTGAAATAAGAGGCCTTAAATGTGCTAGAAGTTTAATATAGTAAGCACATGATGAAACAAGGCTACTGACATGTTGTTTCATGGTCATGTGTTGATCGAAAGGTTTTTGGGGTTTGATGGATTCTTCCCCCAACTGGAAGTTATCATACTGTGGACCAAGTTTAGTAATAGTCTGTGGTGAACCAATTACCAGCAATTCGGTTTTTGATTTGTTCAATGCTAACTTATTATGGACCATCCAGGTTTTAATTAGGGAAAAGACTCTATAGATGGCCATTTCATCCAGACTGTGAGAACCAGAGAGCGGGATGACACATTGAGTGTCATCCCCAGAGTTGGTAAATATAATATTCTCGTGGTCGAGCATTGCGAACAAGGGAGCCGTAAATATATTGTAGAAACAGGGGGAGGTACAAGCACCCTGGGGGATTCCACAAGTTGTGATAATAGGCTCAGATTTGGCACTGCCGTGAAAGACTCTACTATCTCGATTACTAAGAAATGACAAAACCCATTTACAAGCTAGTGGGGAAAAATTGGCCACTTCAGACATCCTGGTGGCCATGATATCATGGTCCACCAGGTCGAAGGCCGCAGAAAGGTCTAACAGCATGAGCAGAGATGCCTCCTTATTATCCATGCGTGCCATCAGTGTAGACTTGAGTTCAAGAAGCACAGTTTCAGTACCATATCCGACTTGAAATCCAGACTGATGGTTGTTTAGGATGGGATATGACTTTAAGTGATCTGCAATTTGTATGCACACGATCCAGAATCTTAAGTAGAAATGTTGTGTTGGTAATGGGGCGATAATTGTTTGGCATATCAACCTTAGCTCTAGAGGACACTGGTACATGTGTGTTTATATCCTTCTTTAAGGAACCTTTTTCTTGGCAACAACATGTATTTCATTCACTTTGTCTTGGTTACTTGACTGCCATCTAGCCAAATCATTCTTCAATTGACTATTTGCAACACTGCATCAGCAAGATCATCCATTACTTTTTCTGACTTCTCTTTCAATGTCACATGTTCTTCTACATCTCTCACTAGCTTATAAGAAAACATGATAATCTGATCATCCTGTGCCTGTGCATGTAGATGAGTTTGGGTTTTATGGATGGCAGTCTCTTTTTCCTGGGTTAACCGTGTTCTCTGCTGTTTGATTATTTTGTATTTTGTTGTAACTAATCAGATTCAGATTGTGAATCAAGATTCCTTATGATGAGCTCTAATGTACCCTAATAAACCATTGGTGTGGGTGCCATGAACAGTTAGTTTTCCTTTGAATTGGTCATGTTTCTGCAAACACTCAATATGGGGGCCATTAATATTCCCAATCTTTTTTAAATCTTTGTTTGGCTTCACGTCACACGTTCTGTTCATTTTGTATTGACTGAAATTGATCTTGATGTTTTTGTAATGACACCTGGTGGTTATGCAGGGCCTTTTTTCAATTGTTTAATTTATTGCTCTCACTAATCACTTACCTTTTTTAATATATGTTAATTTTGCTGATGACGTTTGAGATGTTTCTTTGATTATGCTCCTCCAAGTTTCCCTTTCAGCTGTCCTCCACAAACTTGAGGTGAAGAAATAGACTGAGAGGTTCATAAACACATGTTTGTCTTCTTTGTTAGGGGAAGTCATGTATATCTTCTGTAATGACTGGTCTAATGTGCTTTGTTCTTTGCAAAGATTGTATCTTATTTAGTCCACTCTTTCCCCCATTTCATCTTTCCATGACTTAAGATCCTGCATCACCCATTGCCCATGCTGAAAATACCTAGGCAGCACATGGTCCTGGGGCATTTTTGAATCAACAATTAACTCTTGAGGGATTTGAGAGTGGATATTTTGATCACAAATGACAATCGAAAATTACTAATCAATCAATAGATGGCAATCAAATAAACAATCTGTATTATATATCAATTCCAAAGATCTCAATATTTTGGCAAACTACAAGGTTGCAAAAATATAACACAATTCTCAAATTGCTTATAACTGTCTCATTCCTAAATAAAACCTGTATTATTTGTGGATTATTCCACAGGGACCATCTAAATCAGCACAGCCATGCAACTTCACACATATATTGGGTACAATTAGTGCTAGTAAAGCCATGTATGTGTAAACAGTGGCATTATCACTTCTGTATTCTAGCTCAGTGCTTATGTTTGTACTCACTTCTTTCTATGGAATTTATTTATCTTCTTAGTCATTCACTTTATGACAAAATGTCCCCGATCTAATAACCCTCCCAATAACAATCCCACCCAACAAGCTGGGAATGAAATGGGCTGTTTTTAATCTGAATGGTCTGTTCTATTTAAAATAATAAATCAAGACATTAAAAAAGTGGTCCCCTAACTTTCAGTGTTGGGGAAGTCATCCACATTATTCCACATGCATACAGGAAGCTTATTAACAGAAAAGAGAAGCTAGCTTGTCTTCTATAATTTCCTAATGTTTTCATTCCAATTTGCACATACAAAGCCATACATAGAAAGACAAATATGAATGAGTATTCTAGGCAATAAAATAAAATACTTCACAATGTAGACATACACTTTGACATTGGTTGTTGAATTTAAAAAGATAAAACTATTTTAGAATCAAGGTTGAATCAAGTCAATCTTCTGAAACCAACAACAGGCAATGGCACCAGAGAACAATATTGGTTCAATATATGATTTTCTTGATCTAGGACTGATTAAAATCTAAAATGTTGGACACACTATTGGCTCCAAGGTTGGGCATAGATACAGACATGTTTTTGTGGGGTTGACTTGGTTGTAATTATTTAAAGGCTTGGGTTAAGGAATTCAATTTCCTTTGGGAATGTGGGGACAGTAGCCCTAACTCCTTCACTATTATCTTGGAATCGGCTTCACTCTCTGAACAACCCTCTTCAATGTGTTAATTAAGGAATATATTTCAATTACTTTATTGACTATGGTAGACATCAATTACAAAGGCTTACCATCCCACATTTCAATTTGGGATGTCTAGATGCATTCAGCGATCATACATTTCAAGAGCAAAGCCTTAACATGCTGATACTACCCAGGGCTTCAGTTTTATTTAAAAGCCGAAAGTACATTTGCCTTGCACTACATTCCCCCTTTCAGTGGCATAGCCTGTAAGCAGGGTTTCCACAAAATACTTTTAATTGAAATCTGGGATTCAATTAGTTCTTAGGATATTTGTATACATGCTCTGGGATTATTGTTCTCACTTTTGGTTTGCCTTTGAAAGGGCCAGGACATGTAGGGATAGTAACTGGCTTCAGGAATCACCACCCGATAGGGTCTTCCATTCTGCCTTTTCATCTGCTCCCAAAATCCCTCCGAGGTATTCTAGTACCGTCTTGGAAAAGGCCTGTGCATTCTGACATATTTGGGAAAAGCCCTCTTAAGGAGAATTTCGATCAGCTGCATCCACTTTGACCCCATTCCCTATTTCTACTGTCAAAAAACTTCCCTACTTTTCTACTTTGCCAGAACCCTCCTTTCTTCCAATAGGTTTGAATTTAAATGCAAACTAACCTCCACTGATGCAATATCATTTAATTCAGAAATTTCAGTTTGGGCATAGCCAATGCTAGGTTTCCTTCACTTACACACACATACCATGGTCATCCGATTTGACTCTATTTACCCAATATATTCTCTTTCTTTTGAAGGGGTGTGTAAGCTATAAGGTAGTTCTCGCCTCAGGTATGTTGAATTAAAATGTGACTAGAATATTTATATTTCTTATAATTCCTGGATACACAGACTGACTTACAGACTGCAACTCACAGTGCTGTACTAGTGTTAAAAGATGGAAGCCCAAACACTGGCTACCACACTCTGTACAGTGTCCCACTGCTCTCGAGCTAGTTCTGAGCGTTAAAAAAATTAAGTATTTCCTTGTATGAACCTATGCTATTAATGAGAAGGATATATTCAGATTCACAAGAACATTCTAAATCCCAAAAGAATATTCTGACTCCATGGTCATTGGTTATGTGTTTGAGATTGCATGCATAACAAAGTTATTACAATATTAAAATGTATTACTAAATCACGCATTGTATCATAACCTCATGTGATTCTCGTAGATTGGCTGAATTCAGATTTTCTTTTTCAAATTGCATAAATGGTTCCAAAGTTATAAGTGAACATCTATTTCCATGGTCCCTTTGAAATCTATATCTTTTATTGCTCATTTTAAACTGGCATTGTGCCATTTTATCTGAATTGTAATAGGCTACAGTAATGCAATACACACATTATTCATGAAACCTTATTGCTCTGCTAATGTCAGTGTTTAGTGTCTGTGTAGACATCTGCTTATTTGAAGTTGCCATATTTGCTTATTTGAAGTTGCCATTACTTACTAAAAATGCATTCATCAATCCCTTACTAGGGTGGCCTTTCCAGATCAGCTAATAAGATCATTAACATCCTGAATTTGGAATTCAGTATGACAAGTTTTTCATTTTTTATATTTTGGAAACAGACTTTTAACTCGATAACCAAGTGTCCATTAACTCACATCAAAGTGATAGATGACTGATTGATGTATTGCTGGATTCAAGAAATCTGACACTTGCATAAACATGCAGTTTAGAGGCTAAACTGAACTGACAAGTTTGTTGTTTCATATGAAATACAAGGACTCTATTGGTGTCAATTTTACTGGTAATCACAATCTAATTCATTATATGCCTAGCCATACGTTTAAATTGAGTCATTGGATGATTTGTAATACACATTCTTTCCATAAATTCCTTGTAGCATACTGAAATTAATTAAATGGAATTTCAGTGTAAAGCCATTCTGGTTTACTTTGTTTAAAGTTTAGTGCTACATTCAACAAGATAATATCCTACAGTTAGCAAGGTGATTCAACCATTTTCCATAATCAATATCAAAAAGAAAACTAAAAAGTATATTGTATGTAATCAACACCACATATCCATTGCACTAAAAATTCAATACATTGAATCTATGGCTAAAAGATGGCAAAAGAGCACCATGCCATCAAAAGATATTAGAGGAAATAACACTCACTCTTGAGGCTCTAATTAAAAATAAATACATGATCCATGCCATTGTGGTATCTTTTAAAAGCTGAAGATAATAATGAGCTGATCTCGATTGTTTAAATAATATAATATTAAAATGAAATTAAAGCAGTTGAATGGATTCTGGCATACTTCGGACAGAGGAACATAAAATAAAATAACATTTTCTCCAGGACAAAATAGTGGAAACATCCATCTTGGAATGAGACCAGAGGGCTTCAGGATGCTCTCTCGGCAAGATATTACACAATAATTGAGATAACCACTTCCTAGCAAATAGCTGAGGAATCAAAATCAAATAGATTATCATCTTTCCCACCAAAAGTCAACATATGTTGTGCCCTGTTGCTCTTTTCGAGAATTCAACATTCTCCTTTTCATCCTTCAGTTTCCCATGAAGCAAAGTCTTAACATTTTCCAACAATCTCACTTTACATCGACCAATGTGATGAAGCAACAGCTACAATTAATCAAAGGTAAGGTTTATTTGATGTTGAATAGCCATGGAACTGTTGCCACACAGTGTCTAGGCACATTTCTAATAACATTCTTGTTGAAAAACTAGCTGACAAATTGTCCAGATAGACATTTAGTTTAGCACCAATCTCAGTATCAATTCATCAGTGATATAGCCCTGGTCTAATTATTTATACCTGGCAAAGTTCCAGACTGAGGTACACAAATTTAAAACACTTTTGTGAAATTGGTCTCCACTGTGATGGTGGCTTCCATGATTATTCATGGTGAATGCCATTACAGATCTGTATCATGTGTGTATGAGTGCATGACAGAGATCATTTCTGATTTTCTGTGTGGGGATAAAACAGGGACAGGAAACCATCATACACCTGGATTACCATTTTTGTTTACTCCCCATGCAGAACATTATGACAATCATGTGGAGAGGCTCAGCATACTAAATGGCATAGTTGTAGGGCTTTCTTTGCCAGATGTTCAGCCAGAAAACCATAGTGACCATTTACAGCATATGCCATCAACATGTGTAATAATGGCCCCATAGGCTACCCTATTTCTATTTGAGCAGACTCCCACCCATTTATTAACTGCACCTTTGCACTGTCTTGATTTGAAATATATGGCCAGTCAGTATGTTTTTCTAAGCTTACTGTTTATTGTCTTGTACAGCAAGTTATACAAATAAAGCACCTCAGCCATCCATCTCTGCCCAACGATTTTACCAAAAGGCTCTCTGGAACCCACACACACACACACTATGACATCCCCAAATTCCACTTGCACCATTCCAAACCTCCTTTCACCTTCATTCCACTCCACATACATATGCAACATGTCTCTACATTAAGTGTTAGGTGTGAACTGCCCTGTCTGTGTGCAATCCACAAGATGGTGCCGGGTGCTTTGTGAAGTACGGCTCTGTGTTTAATCCTTAACAGGGAAGTTTGCTCTGAAATTGTATTAGCCCAATTGATCAGACATGTATTTTTAAGAATACATCGATAGATCATAAAAGAAATTCCAATGCATCTTACCTTAGTGTTTCTCAAATTAACACATGCGAAATTGACCGTTTGGGTACCACCATCTTGTGCTAATCTCATCCATGGATCCATCACCCTAAGTTCAAGTGCCCTCGTAATAGTAATTCAGATCACCAGCCCCTCAGTTTTATGTCACTGTCCTGAGTGTGCAATCTATTGATTTGTCTCCATAGAAATGCCAGGATGCCTCTTTCCTCAACAAGTACAAACAAACCCTTTCCGATCAGACAACTTTGGAGGGATTTTTTTCCGCCATGTCAGTCCACTTCATTCCAAGCCTCCCTCACCTATTTTTGGTCTGTTCAGCTATCTACCAAGTATGACGTACTGAGAACAGGTTCTTTCTTACGACACCTAAAAAGAATGAACTCAGTCATCACTTTTTATTTAAACATTTCTTATATTATGTACAAATGTCTTTACCAAACCATATTAAAATTCTATATTTACATAGTTTATTTTGTACAGGTGTCAATGCAAATTTTCAACGTTTGTGCCTATTATTCTTGTCTTTGCCCTGTGGGTTTTTATAAGATGGATGTTTCTTCTCTAATTTTTGTTTTACCCTGCCTTTTAAGGTAAAACCTAATTTGTTACTGTATATGAACAAAAACCTTTATATTTGTCTCACTGTTGATTTTATACTTCTTCAGTATTCAGGAACTATGACAACAATTCATCCCTATCTGTACAAGCCCGCATAAACCCCCATTGCATCGCTTGCCAGTGCACCCTGTTACCTATTTGAGACCCTTTGGTCGCTTACCATTGCACGTTGCCAACTACTCTACTCATGCATTTTAGATCATATTGTGATTCTTGAATCTAGGTGAACCCATCTGCACTCTGCACACTTAGATTATACTACTTATATATGTCATGATACCATGCTCCCTGTCAACCGTGCCGCCCTCACCCTTTAGCTATCAATACAGTAGCTTTAGGCACCACTTATAGTTACATTGCTCTAGCTATTACTATAGGTTACAGGTTGCTATTCTGCTGTAATATAACCCTGCCACCTCAATGTTGTACCTGCCTGACCTTATAATGAATGCTGCCAAAACATACTAGTCGAGCCATATGCTCTTACTCTACCTTGCATGCCCCTAGGCTGTTACTATCACTATTAGTTACATTTTGCTGACTGTTGCTAGACTACACTTCCTAAATCTTTCCTGTAACACTGCGTCTGCATGAACCTTTACTGACCCTTACCTTACTGAGCCAACCAGCTCACAGGCTACATACCGGCCCTCTACAGGCCAACTTACCGACCAACACTGTTATGACATCTCCCATGGCTGACACACCTATATGCTACTTAGCTATACTCTCTAAACTTACTGCCTAAGCTATTATGGCAGCCCCCCACCACAATCTGCCTACAGAAAGGGAACTGACCAGAAAGATGTAGACACAGCTACCACCCCAACAGCCTGCTCCCCTTACCCAGACTCAACCGAATCAGGCTTGTCCTAACGGACTAAGGAACCTTAGACTAGGTACCAGACTATCCAAACCACCACGTGCCCACCTACCTCACAGCTACCCTAAGATGAAGCTAATACACGTCAGGCGCAACACGCACAAAAGGAAACCTAGCTGAAATCAAATACCCTGTACCAAATCCTCTGAAACCTTGCCAAACAAGGTCCACATTAGCAATAACCCTAAAGTAACACACAACCTCAAGGGAGGTCTTATCAACGTTAGATCTCTAATAACCCACGCCTCTGAAATTGCTGACATCATTACCTGTAACCAACTCGACTTCCTAGCAGTTACTGAAACATGGCTACACAAAGCTGCAGGCCCTGCCCTAAAGCTAGCCATACCCCCGAACTTTACCATCTTCAGAAAAGACAGAGAAACTTCCAAAGGAGGTGGCATAGCTCTTATCTGCAGAGCCAACCTCACCATCAAAGAAATAGACAGCATTACTATGCCGTCAGCTGAACTACTTTCCCTAAAACTAGAAATCTCCGCCTTACGCACTATCACGGTACACTTTATCTACAGACCCCCTGGTCCACTAGGCACCTTTGAAGAAGACTTAAGCACCCTCTTAAACACTGATGCCAAACCGGGAACACAAATCATCCTACTAGGCGATTTTAACTTAGGCTACAATGACCTAAAAGACACCAATGCCTCCACCATAGTCAACACCATTTTGGAAGCAGGCCTCACCATACGGAATAACGGCCCCATGCACTCTAAAGGCCGCACATTGGACTGGGTCTCAGACATCAACTGCGTTTCCCTCATAACGGAAATTGAACCTTGCATATGGACTGATCACTATCGGATCTCATTGACCATTTCAGACCTTCCCCAACCTAAATCTACTAAACTACATGCTTCTCCTGCCCTCACCCGCTGCAAAAAAAATATAACGCTCTTGAACATCCTCCCTCTGATCCAACCTATCACTAATCACTCCAGCCTGATCACTAATCCTAACGATCTAGCTGGCCTGTACAACAACACCATCAACTCAGCGATTGACGGCATTGCGCCGCTGAAGCTCACCAAATCCAAACCTATTGCCCATCTTAATACCTGGTTCACTCCTACGCTAAAAGCCCTACGCAAAGAGAAACGACACGCAGAAGCCTGCTGGAGAAAAAACCCTTCTCCCCATAACAAAAACTTCCTCACTGCCCTTACTAACAGCTACAAAAAACAAATCATTCAGGCAAAAAAAGAGACCTTTCACGACAGAATCAAAAAAGCGAATTTGAATACCAGGGAAATCTTCTCCATCTTCTCCATCCTGAGAGAAGTAGAATGCCCGATTGCACCCATAGACTCTTGGACCAAAGACAATGCCTGGTGCACAAACATTCAAAAGGCCTTATGCAACAAAATCCAATGTTACAAGACAAAATATCAGCCAAAACAATCCTCCCTCCACAACATTGCCCTCTCCACGCAAGAAACTATCCTTCAGGAACTTGCTGCCAACCAAACTAAACCTCTTAACCAATTCAGTTTTAGAGCCATCTCTATTGTGGAAACTAAGAATATCATTATATCTCTTAAACCTTCTCGATGCCTTGGTGGAGGCTGTACATGAACTAGCCCCTTCCATCACATAATTTATCAACGCATCATTCAAATGATGCTCTGTGCCTACCAACCTTAAAGATGCATGTATATTACCTCTCCTGAAAAAAGCTAATCTGGACCCTAATGTCCCAATAAACTATAGGCCCATAACAACTGTTCCGTTCCTCCTCAAAATCTTAGATAAAGCTGCATATCTACAGATCCAATCTTACCTGGAGATCAACAATCTACTAGAGACAAGACAATCAGGATTTAGACCAAGACACGGAACCAAAACAGCTCTCCTTCATCTCAAAAACCAACTAGACGAACGCAAAGATAGAGGAGACATTTCTATTCTCCTCCTCCTAGACCTATCAGCTGCCTTCGACCTGGTAGATCACAAGGTACTTTGTAACCACCTCAAATCGGCTGCCAACTTCTCCACAAAAGCCACAGTGTGGATAAACTCATTTTTGGATAAGAGAACCATAAGAGTGTTCTCAACTACATCAGCAGCGAATCCTATCCCCATCACCTGTGGAGTCCCTCAAGGGTCATGTGTTTCCCCCACTTTGTACAATATTTTTACAAAGCCTCTCTTTGATATATTGGACAAACTAGGGGTTTCATATACCAACTACGCTGATGATACCCAGATTCTTATCCCAATCCAGGGAGACTATGACAATGACACCAGCCTCATAAATAAAATCTACCAAATCATCCAAACCTGGATGGCCACACATGGCCTATGTCTTAACGACGACAAGACCGAGCTCTTAATCATCGGGTCTACCAGTAAACTTAACAAATTATCCCATTTGTACAATTCCATCACTATTTATGGCATCAAAATCAAGGTAGCCAAGGAAGTTAAAACCTTAGGATTCTACTTAGATTCAGCTCTGACCCTCGACAAGCAAGTAAATGCTACAGCGTCAGCAACTAGTTACACCTGCAAACTTATTCACGCCTGTACACCATACCTGTCCACAGTCAGCTGCACCATTTAAGCGCAAGCCCTCATCCTCTCCAAATTAGACTACTGCAATGTATTGTACCTAGGCACCATTAAACACAACACCAACAAACTCCAAACCCTGCAGAACAATGCCCTTAGAACAGCTCTAGGAATTTCCAAAGGGCAACACATATCTGACCAAAGAAGAGCCGTCAACTGGCTGGCCATCAATGACCATATCAAATTTAAAACTCTAAATATTATACACAACTGTCTGAACAATAAGGCACCTGCATACCTCACAGAGAAATTCACAAAGTACACTTCTGAACGACCAATCAGAAAGGCCCATTCAAATAGTATCAAAATGCCCAACTTTGAACTGAAAAGAACTGGAGGGTTCAGCTTCCTAGTACTAGCAGCTCATCTCTGGAACTCCATCCCACTCAGAGCTACTCTTTCCTTCCATGTGTTCAAAGCTAACGTCAAACTCTGGCTTCACACCAAGTTAAAAGCCTCAACTGTACCAAATATTCTGTATATTTAATGTAAAATATTTGAAACTGTAACATATCCCACTTGTAAGTCATGTGACATTGTAACATAAGAATTGTTTGATATGTGATCCTATAACATAAGAAATGTAAAATATTTATGTACCTGTAACCTAAGTTTTTATTTCTTGCAAGCAGTCCCTATTACTGCGACGTGACGACGTTGAAACGGAGCATTTAACTCCTGTCTCGGCTATTTAACGCGAACTAGACCTCCGTGTGCACCTCCATTAAGAACTTGACAAGTCCCCACATTTACCTCATTGATGGTACTCCTTCCACGGTTCCAAATTATATATATATATGCTGGGACATATTTACAAACCGGAGCAGACTACAATTGTTCTTTTGTAAATGGCCAGGAGATCTGATCAAAAGACAAGGTGACTCTTGCCACAGAATCTGCAATCTACTCTGGCAGCCTGTAATTGTCTGTAGAAAAAATATTCCTCAGACGGATGTGTTATTTACCTACTCTTTCTCACTTTTTCTATGATGTCCCATCTGCATCACACACAAGATTTTCTATGAAGAAATTGGTTGTCCTGAAGATGGCTGTAATATTCATTTTTGAATGAATACTTGAGAAAATGTCCAATTCGATCTTTGGCCGAAACATGTTGACACTTAATTTCTCCAAAAACATCTAAACATAGTTGTGTTATCAAATTTCTCCTGTTAAAGTAGTGTTTATTATATCACCCACTTTCTTTTCTTTTTTCGTGTTTGTTATCCAATATATATATTTTTGTGAATCACTTAGATGTACTGAGGTATGAATTTGCTCCTTTTTAAACATTTATATGATTAAAACTATACTTTTTTCGCTATCTATGTTGCATATGCTTTTTACTGTTTGGAATCATCTGCGGTTACATAAAGAAACCCTTTACAATGTCATGTACATGTTAAAATATGTGTGACAAAAATTTCAATCTCTGCTACTCCTAGTTCTTTAGTAGTGAGGGGTAATCAATTCTCGGTGCCTGTCTTTATGTAAACCACACTGATGGAAGTACAGACCATTACCACGAGGTAAGAATAGACATGTCGAATATCTAAACGGTGAGGCCAAGCAACATACACGTAAAATTATTTTAGAGTGTATGAAATGGTCTACATTTTAATACTAATGTACGCTTTCTATTGAACACTCTTATGAATATATACATTGGAATAAGGACCAAGATTCAACTTCAACAACTATTCCGCAATCAACATCATCCTCACTCCCCTTTCAAATATTGTTTTCATACTATGCCTTGAGATGCAACTACACAATACATTTATATGGTCAAGTTCAACTTTAAACTTTGTTAAACATTGTTATTTATAATATTAGCAATTGACATAAATGGGCATATAGGATCATGTCACAATATCGACTATATTTTGCATGAAATATTTGTACTTTATTTCTCTTACATCACTAATATAACAACAATTATTTTGATAATCTATTTTAACCAGTCAGGAGGATGAAGTATGAGACGTGAGAATGTAATGAATTATATTAATAAGTGTTGATTAATAATATTTTGTTTAGTATTAAGCAGAAAAGCAATAATTTATTTAGAATGTATAATAGTTTCAACAAATTGCAAAACATTTAATCAACAACCTTGTTGTGTCAATCACCTACACACATGCAACAATGTCAGTAATCCACCACCAAAACTTAGATTGCAAAAGAGTTACATGGATTCTTTCACTCTCTGAATGGTCCATGTATCTGTTAATAAACTTTCCCTGCCTATGTAAATCTCAAAAGGTACAAAAAAACATTATAAGGCAACATACTTTATGAAGCAACTTTTTTTCACTTTGTTTTGCAGGATCATCTCACACCAATTCATCTCAGAAGATCACCAGGTACAATTTCAAATATTTATTTAGAAAATGTTACATCTGCACAGTGTTTGACTTTATCTTATTATGAATGTACATTTTATAAAGGTTTTCATTCAAAACTGTATTCCAACGATTTACCGGATCTGTTTTTAATGTTTAACTGATGCTGTAAAGACGATAATATAAAAATTAAATTCTCAAGATGTACCTTTTGAGATCAAAGATTTTAACATTAAATTGTTTAACTATTAAAATATTTGTGTTGAATTTGTTATGTATAAGGATTGTACTACTGAAAAGTATGAGAGTGAAGAGACACATAGACCTGAGGTAAACATATGATATTGTAAAAGATCAGATATCATCCAATTTTCTTTTCATGTAATGTGAATTATCTGATAATGATTTGTGTATGGAAATCAGGTTCTATTTTTACATATCTATATATGTATCTTGAAATAGAAGAGTAAAATGCTTGCTTCATACATTTTCAGCTTGTTGTTGAAGTTGGCAAAGCAAGATTGACTGTTTCAAGACTCATTAGGAAAACAATGGTAAATAACAGGAGTTGTTTAGAAGGTTTTTGATTGATCTTACATTTTGAGATTGTAATTCATATATTCTGTAAGTTTACTATACATTAAGCATGTTTTTTTATCGATTAGAAGTGTAGGAAGAAAAAGAGCAAGAAAGACTCAAACCACACCACAAACTAATGATGTCGCTGGCCAAACCAATGTCACTTGGGGGCAACAACATTTTGAGGCTGGGCATGCCCATCTCAAGATTCAGAGCTGCAATGCAGATATACAGTGGATGCAATTTGAACTGAATATCACCAGTGACCCATTGAAAGTAACCATGGGTCATTGTTACAGCACACATCATCCCCCATAGGAGACAGACAGCACAGAAGATGTTTCAGAAATACTTGCAGACCCATTCACACAATCCACACCCTCTAAGAAATGTCAATAAAAGAAAGAGACAATGTTCCCTGTTTCCCCAATACATGCTGAAAATCCAAAAGTATCACAGACTGAAATAACTCAAACATCTTTGGAATAGATTGATGAATGTGATAATGTTATGAACTTCAGTCTTCCTAGTGTGGAGGACTTGTCCACCACCATCGAATCACAAACCACTGCACCGCTGGATGTTTGGCTATTAAGGGAGCCAAAATACCTTGTATTTGAATGCTGCCTGCTAGAGATTATCCAGATTTTAAAATGTGATAATAAATTGTGTTGGACAATATGTGGGGGGCGACTGGTGAAGTTTACTCATGTAGTCAAAGGCACCAACCCGAAGATCAGGAGTAGCTGTATCCACCAACATAACACATTTTCATGGTCTGCTCAACCTATCCTTTAAAATGTGCCTGCTGGCCATTTTCTTTGTTAGCCTGCTTTGTTGTTTAGTGGATCAACGTTCAGTAAAATTGTTTCTGTAAATGTGTGGCACTTGAGTCCCTTGCTAAAATTGCATACTACAAATATCAGAGCAATTTCCTGTTCCCCACTATTAGCCATGCCTGGAATCTCGAACAGATATCAATGAAAAATGCTCTCATGGGCAAAAGACTCTGGCTTGGTGGTGACGGACAGTGTGATAGTCCTGGTTTTTCTGCTAAATTCTGCACTTACAACTTCCAAGACACGGAAAGCAAAGCAATTGTGAGTTCAGTCATTGTGCAAGTCTCTGAATCTACATATTCTGTTGTGATTGATGGAGAAATATGGTTTCATTAAATCTTTTGAACTTCTGCAATCCAGGGGAATGCAAATAGACATGATAGCCACTAACAGGCACGTTGGAATAGCAAAGGCCATGCATGAGCAGTTCCCACACCTAAAGCATCAATTTGATATATGGCACGTCACAAAAGCAATATCTAAAAAATAACAGCTACTGGTAAAAAAAGGGTCCAGAAAATATTTTAAATTGTTCAGAGTATATCAGCGAACATCTCTGGTGGAGCTCACAAACGTGTGACGGATCTGTAGATATTCTTTTTGAAAGTGGCATTCAATGCTGCATCATAGTTCAAACATGCACTCTTGTACAGAAAATAAACATTTCCAGGAATGTGTACACGAAACCTTTCCGAAGGAGCAGGAGTATAAGAAAAAGTGGTTAGTGCCAGGCTCCCCTCCTCACACAGTATTCGAGAAGATTGTGTGTGACAAAACACTTCCAAGAGACATGGAGGGACTCGCAGAATTCTGCCACACTGGAGATTTGGAGGTGTTCCATAACATTTGCCTAAAGTACAGTCCTAAAAGATTGTATTTCGGCACAGGCTTCATTATAACATGGTGTATACAAAAAGAAGCAAACAGTGGGTGGCAAAGCCTAAATTCCAGCAGATGGATTTTGAATGTGTTAAAGATCTAACACTGACTATACTGGCCATGCATATGATTGTATTCCTAGGGCCGAGTCTATGCCACAGAACATTGCAAAAGGGGCTTGTCCTCCAAAACTTGAACTTGTTGAAAGGTTGAATTCAAGAGTAAAATGTTGTGTTGCAGTCTTAACAATGTTATCGAATACAAGTCTTAATCATTTGTCTAATGTTTGGAGACTGTTTTGGTCACACACAAAATGTAATACTATAATACTTGAAATGTAATTGTTGAAGAATTTATTTTTATTTAATTATTATTGTTTGTGATGTAATCTTAGTAGATATGCATTCATAGTTCTGTTTTATAAATCACAATGTGATTATTTTAATATATGCCTTTATTGACAAATCATGAAAAATTAATCAATTATTAAAATTCTATATATATATATGTTTTGTAATTTTTAACACACCTGTAAAAGGTCATGGTAAAATGTTCATTACGAGAAATACAACAGCAAGAGAAATTAATGTATTGACCAAAATGAATCTTTACAGTAAAACAAATGCCTGATGTAATGTTACATTTGTTGTAACTTATCTTGCACACAGAACATGGATTGACAGGAAAATAACTATAATTTGTGTGGGTGATAGTAATCAAGCATTATGACAGGGCTGAGGTTAAGGGGACACAAGTGTGGATGAAGTAGCCACACTGTTTTAAGGAGTCCCACTACTTTTGTTCAGAGGGCACCTTCATATGCTAATGTGTGGTGAAACAACATTCAATTGGCACGTTAATGAATCCACCAACTTTTTTGGGGGACTTGAACACTAGAGTATGATTTGACCCTGCACAACAACCAGCAAATTAGCTGACAATTTATGGATTTTAGCATGCAAGAAAGATGCATTTAATTGTAAACTTTCAAGAACATTACTTCTCTGTCACATCACATTAAGAAGAGCCAATGAGATGTGTCTTAATTGAAATGTATGTTCTTAATGGAAATATGCATCACCTTGTTACAACAAGTAAGGCATCGAGCCAGTTCCACAAGGAGTAACACTGGCTTGCAGGTCAGGCATAGATCTTTTGTAATGGCTACTCAATCTAATGAGCTACCTTTTATGATTTATTCCTCTGTCTAATTTACCCTGTTTTCCATACACATCACCCTATGGTGTCCTTCCAGTGCACCACATCCTTGATGCCCCTTCATCCTCTGCTTACTTACAATTAAGTTTCATACCTCTTACCCTTTTGTGCCATATGTTTACTATTTACTCTTACCAGGCACACATTCCCTTTCCTTTATCAACATTGACTAAATACTTGTAACTCACCCCTTCCATTGCCCTGGTTCATATGTACATGGTAGATCACATTGCCATTCATGTTATACAAGACACAACAAGAATGTGTGGTCAGGCACCTGATGATAATTGTAGCCATGGGGACTGCCCATGGACAACACCGCGAAAGACGCTGAGTGGACTTCACATTTATTGTGATGACATGTTGCACTTTGTTGCAATGTTTGCTGCATGTGTCGGTTCAGGAAAGCACAGGTAACTGCGAGGGGTGTCATCCTGGGATATAGTGATGAAGAGGGAGCAGGAGTTTCCTATAATATGTATTTGTGTTTTCAAGGAACCGGAGACGCTTTCCTTCAAAATGGGCCATGGAAAGGGGTGAAAAGGACAGCATCTCAGATGCCCACATTCTCACAGTCTTTCACAGGAAATGCTTAAAAATGATGTATTATTCAACTGTGCCCAAAGGTGAGTACCACAAACTAGCACACTTTTAATATTCATGGTTATTATTCAGGGTGCTGGTAAACTCTTTTTTGTAATGAACTCACCAGTGCTCAAGAATCTTATCAGAACACAGGAGAAGTGGTCATACAGAACCAAAGCAAGGAAAAATGCTTATAAGATATGGAGTCTAACTTCATTGGCAAGGAGGATTCTTGGTAAGTGGCTCTGGACTGAAAAAGACCAAAGGTTTATGGGCCACATCCAGGTTGACAGAATATGTCATTTAAATGCATTCTTTGCCGATGTTCAGTATGAACAGGCGCCTGTGGCCTATGCTCATTTCCATCTCATCTGTGCAGGCCCACATGTGGAGGCCACCCAGGCACACCTGCAAAAATCAAGATGCTACTTGACTAGATCTATGCGAACAAGGGTGTTCCCTAAACAGGGAACTGCCGTCCCCTGCAGACTATCTTAGGCTAACCGCCAAATAAGTACATGACATTCTTGTACATCTGTTCATTTGAAAATTATAGGTAGGTATGATGAATGATTTATGGTAATAATTTTCAGGCAGGTAGCCTAAGATAGTGTGCAGGGCACGGGAGTACCCCATTTATGGAACACACCTGTTTGCATGTATATTCACTGCCCATGTGTCAGGGCGGTCCAATCTCCCCTGCACCTTGATCTTCATACAAAATAGTCTACATTTTACTGAAACACTATTATCTTACTACACATTTAGTCCGTTTAGCGGGTGCTGAGTGCCATATTGTGAACTTGACTAGATCTACACAGAAGCCAGTAAGTCTTTCAAAACTCAGCTCATTCTAGGCAGGCTGGAATTTTCAGGATTTTCTCTATTTGTTTTTGCATTTTTCACATCTGGCCCTGGAAGCAACAGTCCCACCAGCCTGGTGGGCAATTGCCCCTTTGACAACCTTCCTGGTCCGCACGTGCCGTCTCTATATATTAACCCACCGTTTTTCATCCATCAATATCCATGCATCTGTTTTTCATGCTGTAACCATCTCTTTATGTCCCATATGATTTGTGAAATGAGTTTGTGTGGTTTTAATCCGCACTGAAGCTGCGTAGCAAATAGCTAGTTATCTAACAGCAATACATACTTATCAGGTATTGGGAAGTAGGTATATTGAGTCATGTTGCAATAGGTGGCAGAGTCCCAAGGGGGAGATGATTTAGGCAATGGACAGAATTTCAGAAGTCGTTGTATTGGTTTGGAGGTGGAAATGCCTGTTTTCATGTTGTGTATTCGAATTCTGTTTTTTGGGAAGTGAGGAGATGGCTTGGATGTGTACAGGTGTGACACAATAAGGTTTCGTTGTGATCTGGTTGCTTGGCTTCACATTGAAGAAAGACTGGTACATGTTTGTAAAAACTCTTTCAACACTAATGCAATCATCACCTAGCCCGATCTGAACTTTATGGGAAGACAGATCTGCACCCCACCCACACTGCAGCTATAACAACCAATACATACATGCCCAGGGCACATGAATGGTTGTGGCCATTAGCACAGAGCAATGTGTGGTGTCCGTGTTCTGCACCTCTCCTAGCCACATCTGTAAAAGTTTCCAAAAACGAGGTCAGACAGTGCACCTTGAGACTGTTAAAATGGAAGCACATTTTTTGCTATGTGGAATAGTTGAAATGCTGCATTAGTTTTGCTACAGAACTTGCAATTGAAAGCAGAAAATAATATTTTTCATTTTAGTGGCATGTTTTACCAAAAATGAAACCAACCTTTGACCAGCTGAGAACACACAATAAAGGGTCTGTTTGCTAGTTGTCCTTGAATCACCCGTACTAACATTTTGAAGGACACAATGGGCCTCATTAAGACCCTGGCGGTCCTGTAATGAACGGTGCCGGTACGGGACCGGCACCGATCATTACGGGATGCCCTATTACGAGGTTCCCTTGCGGGAACCGCTCAGAACGTCTGTTCAGACCAGACGTCCTTAGCGTGTCCCGCAAGGGGACCAGGGAGCTAATAACAGGCCCATTAATAACGGACCCGTTATTAGCTCCCTCCTCATTCATATTGAGCCATATGGGGGCTCAAATGGGAATGGGGATGGGTTTTTTCATTGAGGAATTATCGGGTCCTCCAAGGTTGGAATGGCCTGGTAATTCCTCATTGAAGGAACCCGGAGCTGGAACCCAGTATGGAGGCCAAATGTGTCTAATATCCACAAATAATTGATAAGATTCACTATAATGAAACCAGACATAAAGCTATGTTTCTATTACTGAAATATGTTGTTCAAGGTGGTTGCTCATCTCTACATAGATACAATGGAAAATCAGCAAATAATGTAAGCATAGTTGTACATAATATTTATTCGACTGAGGTTGCTGTGTGTGCAGTATGCTTGATGATTAACAATGTGCCTGATTAATGTTCAATTTGATGCAAAGACTAGTGTGAGAAACCTGAAGGTGTCTCCCTAGCTAGTCCCCGGGGATCTGTCATCAAGGTGGCCAGGACACTGCCATCACTAATGGATTCAGTTTCTTGGGGTGCAACAGTGAGGGGGGATAACTGGATGTGTGGGTCCTTGGGGAGTGGGAGTGGGACACCGATGACCGAGACGCAGTATCCCCCTCATTTCAACACCTTTTTCCCATCCTACCACATAGGGTATTCCAAATCACTGCACCCCCTTTTCCAACATGAACACTTTCACACAACACAGAAGACAACAGACTAACACCAGAACTGTTTACCTGACATGTCCCAATACAAGGGTCAGGCAAAGTCAGGCAATTGAGTGGAATCACACACCTGATGACCCTTTCCCTTCCCCACAGGGATAAAAGGTGGAGCTCCAGAGCACAAGAGAAGCAAAGCAGACCGCACAACGTGAGAGCACACTCAGCATGGCAGTTCAAGAGAAGGCGAACAACGGCGAATACCGAGAGGGTGACAAGGAGAGAAGTAACCTTGCCCTTTCCTATCAAGGCCTGTGAAACCTCTGCGGATGGAAACATAAGACAGTGAACAATAGCCAGTGTGTGTTGCAGCAGATGTCTACGGCACGGGAGACCCTCCTCCACTGATAACCAAGCCGAGGAAGGGCGCTGGTCTTGGTGCTACCAACCTTGCCTCCAAGGATAACGAAAGGCAATCAGTTCATCACAGCCATTGAGTCAAGGGGAGAATCGATAAGAAACGGAACTGTGTTGAACAAAAAGTAGCCAACGGCTAATTTTAAATTTGAAAGACTTAAAGATACGATTGAGGAAAGAGCTGGAAAACCAGCAACTGCGATGTCCGGCACCACGTGGGTGCTCAGGCAGGAAAGTCTGGGTGATTACCCGATGGTAGAAACTACCGAAACCAGAAGCCCTTGGGAATAGGCAAAAAGAGGTCAAAGTGATCATAGAGGGATCTTGTAAAATCCTCTGTACCATTGAAAGTCTTTTACTTACAGATGATTGAGAAGCGAAGGGAAAGGAATCCCACTCGGTGAAATGATCGCATGAACAGTGTGTTGTAAAAGTTGTCGAGAGTGAACCCCGACAATCAGGAATGAAGGCTGAAGTACTGTTTAAAAAGACATCAAGACTTGTGAATGTAACAGATACTGGAAGACCAGGGGAAGTGAATTGTCCCCCTTGTCAAGTAGGTCTGAGCCCAGTCGAGGGAGATCCAGTGGTGAAAAGCTATCACCCAAAGTTCATTAAGAAAGGAACTGTTCAATTTATTGCATGAATACAATACATGAGGGGTCGGCGCCTGGAAGAGGGGGACCCAGGCATGAAGCCATCACCCCAACGTGAACTGTGGAAAAGAATGTTTTGTTTGTTTGTTACATCAGGCCCTCGAAGGCAAGAGATTTTTTTCTAAAAAGAGACCTTAGCATCGAAGAACCTGATAGCTGGAACGGAACTGTCGGCTCGTGCTGAGAAAGCTTGATCACGTGCTGTGTTCCTCAGTCCCACCTTGTCCTGTGCTGAAAACGTGGGGAAGGGAGACTCCTGGCAATCACATCTTGATTTATGATTTGAGAACACTTCTTTCTTTATTGAAACCATATCCCACACTCTTTCTATAATTAGTTGTAAGGACTTGACAATAGGTTTTTCTTAGTATAGGCCCTTTTATTTGACATAACGCCACTAGAACTGCCTTATTTTTAATTTGATGGTCGATGCTTGCTCCCATCTTAGATCTAGGGTTAGTGTAGGGGTTTTCCCACCCTGCATTCATTGTTCGATAAAAACCCTTGAACTGTGGCCACTTGTGTCTGTCTTTACTGCTGCAAACAAGCCTAACAACACCATGTGGCACATGCACCCACAAAGCTGGACCCGTTCACCCCAAAACAAGTAAAAGAAAAGCAACCCCACACAGTGCCAGACCCCCTGGAACAAACCACAATACAAGTCACACCCTGAGTTTCCTTCACTTACCTGCACATGGTACCCACCTGGCTTGCATCTACTTGCCTCTACTGCATCACACCTGCAAATACATTTTCACATTGCAAAGACATGCATTGCACCACATTAAAGATCTAAAGATACTGTGTATCCATGACAACTCATGTAGGGAACAAAAAAATATGTATGCACCACCCAGTGTACATGGATAACAGAGTGCAAGACGAAGACAGGACACAGAGTGACGATTGATGAGCAGTGGAGTGGAGCGGGAGAGAGAGAGAGAGGGACAGGAAAAAGCATTGCAAGGAGGACACGGTCTGGAGCGGAGATGAGGACGGGCATGTCTGCTATCACAGTGGGTGAGGGCATTGGCAATACGACCTAGGGAGGAAGATGTAGACATGAACAACTCTTGAAGTAGCATCCTGGTTGGAGAGCAAGGAAGCGACAGAGATGGACAAGAACCACATGTAGTGGTCCATGAAGGACAAAAGTGGCTGACGGTGAAGGGCAGACTAGCAAAGAATGGGTGCATGTGAAAGGTCAATCATCCACTCTATATCAGAGAAAACACTGGCAACACCCACCATGGCATGCAAATAACAAAAAGGCCCATGTACGCTACATCCCTGCAAAGAAGGCACTCCAACCATATATCCAGACCCTACACCAACCAACATACACCCCTCTAACATAAAACTGCAAATGGACCTCCGGACAACATGCAGCTGTTCCAGGAAGTGTGCATGGATTCCAGGGTGTACTTGAAACTCACATGGGGAAAACAGATGAAGGCAAGCTGTGGGGAGTGGACAACTCACACATGCCTGGGACCACAATGTGGGCACGCAATGTGCACTCACTGACAGTGGCAGATGACATGAATGAGGTATCAAAACAAAAGAAATGTAAGCCACTGTGGTGTAGATAAACAACAGAATCATATACTGTACAAAAAGGCACCTCATTGGGTAACACAGAAGCAGTCATTCACGAGAACACATGCATATATCTGTCCAACGATTCATGCATCAAGTGTGACAAACATTTCCTGTGGAGTCGATGCACACAGAAGGCCAGAAGTGAGTCACCATAAGCTACATCATGAGGCGCTGCAGCAGAGGATTAGGATACATGTCAATGAACTAGTCTGGTACATGTTAACAGTGGCATGGCTGGAGAGGTCATGTAACTGCAGAAGGGAGTGGATTTGGAAGTGGCACAAGTGAAAAAGTGAAACAATAGTGTGCACAAGGAGTACACCTGCGTGGCATGGTAGGAAACATGTGGACTTGGGGAGTGGCAGGGTGACAGTAAGGAGACATCATCACGGACAGTGAGGCACGTGTTGCAGTGCAAACATACAAAGAGTGCAGATGCACAGTGAATGTATGCCGTCAATCAGTATGTACATTCAGACTGAATGAAACACTACCAATGGGGAAAGTGTGAATAGTGCCACACAATCCCTTCCAATGATGGGGTCACTTATCTAAGTGCATCCACCAAAACAATGCACACACATAGAATTGTAACTGCACATACACACACATGCATGTGTACAGACACACATATTCACAGACATTCACCATAACGAAAGGTTAACCCACCAGTAGGTCAAGATGTGTACTGCATACAAATACCAAGGTGACCAAGAACACTGACACAGCACCAGAGACAGTGCACACGCTTACCTGCTGACTGAGCTGGCATGATGTGATTCCATCATCACCTCCACCAGGAATTGTGCCTCCAAATGCGTAACAGGAGGGCCAGTACCTGGAAGAGGGCCTGTAGATTAGGGCTGTGAAAGGGTGCATGTTGGACCTCTCATGGAGGGCAGTCACTGCATGATACTGGACCACTGCAACAACATGGCACAATGAATTACAATGGCCATAGTTCACAATCATGCATACAGCAGACATGTGTCACTATTCCCTCCACCCAATGTTACCTGCACATGGCATCCTGTTAACTACGAAGCAACCATACCAGTTGACGTCACTGTGCATGGCTGCTTGCCCACAACTGCATTCATCATGCTCTTCAGAGGTCAACTGGACATCTCAAGGGTGAACAACATAAAGACAAAGGGCAAAACGAAAACATATGCTAACATCCGGCCCGGGGGAATTGAAAAAATAACAAAAATGTGTCCATGCCGAATCAAGGGGACCAAAGAAACAAGAACAAACTCTGGCCATGGACAACAAATAAAACAAAAATGCCCTTCATGGACCGAAGGAGGCGGTGTTTGGGGGGGTTACATGGTGCATGTCAATATCTGAAATCAGGCAAAAATAAAATAAAAAATCCCCTCCACGGGCACATGGACCTCACAGCAACGGTGGACGAGGAGGCTGCTATGTGCTGGCAACCCCATCCAGCAGTTTATCTGCAGGTGGACGTGGTGCTGGAGCCTCACCACAATGTGCAAAGGCCTAGTCTTCACTGGCCAAGGCCAGCCGTGGCATTTCGTCCGGGATGGCTTCAGAGTCTGTATGCGCGCTCACCTGTGATGCATTGAGTTGCTTTGAGAGTGTCTGCCTTAAGATATCCATCTCATCATGGATCAGTTTCCTAGCGGCTGTGAGTTCTTCATGGATAGTGGTCCTAATGGCCAACATCTCACGCCTCAGGGCTTCACTGTGTGCCTGAAGATCAGCCCTTCAGCCCTTGATGTTGTCCTCCATGCACAGTGTGTGGGAGCGGCATGAGGACCACAAGACCTGCAGCTATTGCTCTACCCAGGCCGCTGGCAGGGTCATGCACTTGGCCATCTTACCCATCTCCTCAGATATTTTGTCCAACACATTCCCATGTCGGAGGGTGGCATGCAACATCTGCTGCTCCCACTCTGTCTCTCCAGCCTGCACACATCCCCCATTTGTGCGGGTCCCGTGGCTGCCTGATGCTAGGGACCATGCCCATAGCTGTGGTGCCCCTGTCGTTGGCTGCAGGTCTGCAACCCTCCCTTGGTCATCAGCCCCAGGACCGGGAGCCAAATCATGGGAGGGAGGGTGGAGGGTGGCCTTGCAGCCGTTACCAAGGCAGATGATGGGAAAACCACTGACTGGCCTTGTGAAGCCAGCTGCCCCACCGTAGACTCATGGACCCCATCTGATCCTCCCATTGGGGCTCTCACCCTCGCACTCTTTGAGGTATACACATCAGGTGCTGCATCAAAGCCAGCTGGCCCAGAAGAGTCCAAAAAGTCTGCAGCACGACTGAGGATGGTGTGGATTCTCATGACCTACCACACCACAATGCCACTGGTGGTCTGATGCACCATTAACTCTTCCTCCTCTTCCTTCTCCTCCTCTGCATCTCTTGTATTGTCACCTGCACACGTACAGAGCATTGTTCACATAGAATTTAATGCATATATGCCTCAAGGTGCACTCTAACAAAAAATGGCAGGACACACACCCATTAGACGCTGTGCATTCACACACTTTGTTCAGTAAGCAACACATGCATTTCATAAAAAAACATTCTTTTTATAGCAAAAACCCGTCATTGTGTCATGATCTCTGCTTCCAAAAGATCAGGACTTGCCCGACTCCCTTGGAAGCAGACCCATAACCCCGGTTCCGAGTGCCAGCCAGTCCCAATTGGGACCTTTTGGACCCTGTCCTGGCGCCAGTGGCACCAGGCTCATAAAGATGCCCAGTCCCAGCGCTGGAAGCGCCGGGCTCATAATGCTTGGGTGGACTTACCTGCAGCAGACCATGCTGCTTACTTACCTGCCAGTTGAACCCCTGATCCTCTTCTGTTTGGGACTACTTTTCCTGTTGGGTGGGGCAGGAGCCACTCCCTAGGTTCAGAACACTGGAACTCTCTTCTGGAAAGCAGGAACTCTTTTCTTACCTAGGCGTGGCTGTGGAAGGAGACACCTAAGCACTACAGGAGGCTATTTAAACCACACCCGATGGATGAATCTTGCTTTGCGTTATTCTGCATTCTCTGCAGCAGAACGCTCATCGTGTCTTCTGCTTCTGATCCTGGGCCTAAGGGAACAAAGGCTTACCATCCTGGAATCCAGTCTTCAGCAGCACCTGTAAAGACAAAGAAAGAACAGGTTAGCACTACGGTCTTCAGTGGCAGTGCATCTCTTACCTGGTCCATCGGCTGTCACCAACGCCTCGCGCTGCATTCCGGCATCTGAAAGACAAAAGCTTACCAGCTCTTCGCACGCTCCGGAGGCCTTCGGCGCTGCATCCCGCATATGAAAGACAAAAGAAGGTGCGTTTAAAGACATTGGGCAACTTTATTACTCACGTGCCATTACTCCTTCCCACGCCGAATCCAGTGGGTATTCCAGCACCCTTCAGCTTCTCTAAAGCTCTGAACTTGTACCTGCAAGATAAAAGGGACAGTTAGTGCGCATCGTGAAGCAGGCTACAAGCGCTTACTTACGTGCTTCCAGGCGCTTCTATTCCTCACGCGGGTTCGATCCTCAACTCTCATCAGCCCGCCATCCGCCATCGCCGGAACCCTGCAAAACAAGAGATATCATTACAAAAGACTTTTAAGACATTTGAAGTGCCCAGAACTTACCGTTCGTGCAGTTAACGACGGACAGCAGTCCTCTGAGGTCAAGAGGCCTGCACCCTTATCCAGTGAAGAAACTTGTTACGGCACCCTGCCCCGAGGCAGATGGAGAGCTCGGCGTTCACTTACCTAAGACATCTTACTCTTCGAGTCAGACATACAGTGCACAGAGGTCCAGCCCAAAGAGCCAACCGTGTGTTACACATCACCTTTGAAGATACGGCATTCACCCAGTCAAGACCGGCGCCTCTGCGGGAATCAGGTGAGCGTTACACATTGATGACGTTAACCTACGTATTTGCTGACATCATCCTACGTGGCATAGTACAAAAACCTAGTGCCAAATGTAATAGGCTTAAAGGGGACATCTTAGTATATGTTTCATACTAGTCTAAAAAATGATAGGCTCTTCAACATCAGCTGGGACTACTAAACCCACCCCTCAATCAAGTCACTATGAAAGTCACTAAATACACGACGTCCCATTGGTTACACAAGCTATAGGGCTCTTAATTATGCTGCCCCCTATCTACAATTTGTTGGCACTCTTACATCCATCAGTACTTTTCCACCCACATTAGCAGCACAGAGGCTGGACTTCCAGATGCTCGTCAGCTGGTCATAACCAGAGCTTCTCACCAATTATCATATCATCTTTCATCATCTCAGTGGTCTGCACATCAATTAAGGCTTTGGACTTGGCCTTGGAAATGTTCCTTGCTCTGGAGAATTCAGGGGAGTAGAGGCACGCTCTGCTTCCCTGCGTAGTTGTGGTTTGTCAAGTTTGTCCAGTTCCATCCCTCCACATGACTGAAGACCACAAATTTGAGCTCTGGTGCATTTAAAATATTATTATTTAATGAACCTTTAACCTCTTCCTTGTTTTCGTTCATGTCTTCTGAACAGTAGTTTCATTCTTTCACACGATTGTAACTAATGTCTGCTCATTCCAGTCTGCTACGACCCTGGCTTCTTGGGGCTGATCCAGCCTCGCCCTTCTGAGATTCGCTCCTGTAATTAATTTGCTTTTTTTAACTGCAACACTGGAAAAGGCCTTCCTTCTCTGGTCCAGCTCTGCTATAACACATAGTGGAAGCATCCATTCTTTACTTACTACTATGTATGTATACACTGGCGCTTGCCACAATTTATTCACTCCATAGCTAGCCTTAAGAATACTTCGTCTGTTTCCGTTTATTTGCATCTGTACACGTGTAAAATGACTTGATATCTTCATCGTTTCTGTAGCATAAGCCTCTTCATCTTGAGCCTGAGATGTCACTTTTCTTTGATACTCTCTTGATGCCTTATAGACTATTTTCATGTTCTTGTCACTGCATCTCTTCTAGGTGCATCAGTATTACTTTGCATGACATCACCAGTCTGCTATTTTGCTCTTTTTTCATGTTTCATCTGGGATTTCATTGAAATGGCCATCATACTGACTTGTATGCAGGTATGGATTTCTCAATGGGAACCTTGCTTCCAGGATTCTCCTTGGTATCAGTATTTTCACTGGTACTGCACGTGTATGACACTCTAGTTCCCAATATATAGGCAATATGGGTGAGATGCTTGAGGTGGAGGTACTTGGCTCCTTCTCTACACATGACACACTAATCAGGTCTGGGAGAGGGAACTGGAGAGAATGAGAACCTGCAGGATGGTGTGGAAAGGGAAAAAGCCCAAGAGTAGGTACAGCCGAGGTCAAGGTCTGTGAAGTGCAGAGAGATGGAGAGTGGATTGGGCGATGTAAACAAGGCCCACCTAGCCGCAATAGGGTGAGGGGAGTGCGGCCAGAGTGCGGGAGGGTACGAGGGATCAGGTATCACAATCAGTAGGTTGTCTGTGTCACTGCAATTGAGTCAATGTGGATGTGGTCTTTGGACACTTATGCAACTTCACTCTGGGAACACGACAAGGTGCTTTGACAGACATCTCAGATGTGCATCGAAAAAAGGCAACACATAGGAGCTGGTGACAAATGGAACATGCAACTCTGCATAACATGGCATGAAAGTAAACTTGGTCTGCATGTACTTGTCTAGCAGTGCATAGCGACACATAACAAGAATATAGCACTCAATAGTACATGTAGGTGTCTCATGGTGCCCATGTACCAGGGGAGTAACCTATGGGGGATGTGTACTGTGACACAGACATTTACCACAAATGTCCGCCACACGGGGGAGTCCCAGTATAATGGCCATTTGACATGAGTCTGTACGTCAAAGGACATGCTTTAGCCAGGGCTGTCATACAAATGCTCAAGGAGGATGAATTGGTTTGTGGACTCTTCATGCAGTGTCAGATGCTCCTCCTCTGCAGGACCACCCTCTAGTTGCCAGTGCAGAGGACAGGTTGACACTCAGCTTGTGCTTGATGTGACAAGTGAGATAATTCCAGCACTTCTGAACCTGTTCAGCAGTGCGCATCTTCACCCCTATGGCATTGATCTGGTCCATGGCATGCTGCCAACGCACCATACGTTGGGCAGTTGTCTGTGTGCTACCCGCATACAGGCACATGTCATGATGCTGATCGGTCACGTAGTCAATGAGGATCTGAAGCCACTCATCAGTGAAGTTCTTGTCCTGTGCCGTGTATTGGGGTTGAGCCTCTTCCTGCTGTGTAGGGTGTCCGTTCCTGCCACAATTTGCTGGGTATTGCTGCTGCCCTTGTCTGGCTGGAACCATGTTGGCATCCAGGTGCTGAGTCACCTGTGGACTGGAGCCTGCCATGTCCTCCTGGGTCTGGGGCAGATGTCTCCACACCACGTCCCTGACCCCCTGGGGCTGGGGATTGTGTCTCCACACCACGTCCCAACCCCCTAGGGCGGGGGCAGATGTTTCATCACCACGTCCCTGACCCCTTTCCCTCTTGGGGCCTTTCAACTTGTATCACAGGAGTAAGGGATGAATGGAAGGCACACCAAGTTATTGTCCTGGGCAATATGAGTAAGGGAATGGTCTACATGATGTGCAACATAGATGTGTGGCCCAGCAAGGCTCAAATGTACCCCTAAATGTGGTATGTCATACCCGGAAACCTTCCAAAAATGGAAAAGCGGCACGTGATATGCGGTGGCTCCCCCAAACAACAAATTACATACGCGATACCCGGAAAGCTTCCATAAAGTCAAAAAAGTGGTACGCGATACACAGAGGCACCCAGATATATAAAACTTGCATACGTGACACACCATAGGCCTCACAAAGTGTACAAAAACATGTGCATATGTGCTTGGTACCTGAAGGTAACGGATTGCATGGCAACCTAAAATGCGTCTCAACTACACCCGTCCATCTTCGTTCCTTCACGCAAACAAACAGGGTTGAATTTCCACGTCCTTATTTATAACTGTCAATGCCGCGTCCAATGTGGGCATTCTGCTTGCAGTGCATGTCATGTAACTTACACGCTAAGGGTTATTACTATGTTTTTAGCTGCCTTCGTTGCTAGACCTAGTAGAACACTCTCCTGTCTCTGTGCCTTTTTACATGCCTCCTCCTACCATGTGCTGCCTCCCACATTGCAATCTGCTGCTTTCTACCCAGTGTGGGTTTCTGGTGCCCACCTGCACTGTGTTGGGAGTGCCTGCTGTCCAGCCATTGCCTATGCTCTTGTCTCTGTGCCTCAGAACCCCATCTGCTGCTGTGTCGGACTCCCACATACCATTCCACCACCACTGCTCCACAGCCCATCTCCAGGACCACTTTGCCCACCCACACCTGCCTCGGGGGTTGCCATGTCAGCAGCATCTTCCTTGGACCAGAGCAGCAAACCCATGGCAGCAAGGCAGAGGGCTGTGAACTTCAGCTCTAATGAAGTTGCCATCCTGGTGGAGAAGGCCCTTGAGAATTATGATGCTCTCTTCAACCCAGCAAAGAACGCGGCAAAGACGGACGTGTTCAGATCTTGGAGGATATAATGGCTGCCATCAATGTAGAGGGGGTGGTAGACCGTTGCTACAAGACTTTCCACTAGCGCTGGGAGCACCTAAAATCCAGGACCCACACCAAGGCTGTTTGTGCCCTGAAGAAAGGTGCAACCATGGAGGGGAACCATGCAGGCAGGCACCAGATCTCAAGCAACAACATACATCTCCTGGTGAGGTTCTACCTGGAGCTGCATACCAAGGTCTGCGATAGGCAACAATGTCTGAGGTCTGCTGGTGAGAAGGCATGTGGTGCAGTGCTCTACGGTGCATTGTGTGTTGTGCATGTGCCTGCATGTCTGTAGTGAAACTTTTATGTTTACAGCATCTGTGTTGCTGAGATCTACATTGACATGCAGGCCGTGGACAATGCTCCTCATGTGTGAGGTCAGACATCTGTTGATTGTGCATGCGCTGGTATTTGCAGTGTTTGTAGTTGCACAAGTGTTCAAAATGTGTACATGCAATGTCAATTGTGGCTGAGAAGTACGTGTATGGCAATTCTGCCAAATGAGTGTGTGGTCTCCATGTGAAGTGCATGCATGATGGGCATGTTGTTGTGCGGACTATAGCAATGTGTGACTCTGCTTCCCCAAAATCTGGAGGCTACACATGCTTTATAATGTTTGGCGTAGTGAAGTTGGGGCATTGCAGTGTCTGGTACTCTGGTGTGATATGACAAGGTGCAGTTTGTCTACTCAGAGTTGATATGTGTGCATGGCATGTGTATTTGCTTGGGGCCATGGCATCCTCACGTGTGCCTGTTGTAAGGAAGGTGTGTTATCATACAGTAAGTAAGTGACCACAGTTGAAGGGTGTTTATTGAACAACAATTGGGTTTGAAAAACAACTATCTAATCCTAAATCTAAAGATGGGAGCAAGCTACGACCATCAAATAATAATATTGGATTCCTAGTGGTGACTTTTCAAAATAAAAGGCCCTATACTAATAAACCTATTGCCAGGGGTGGACTGGAAACCAAAAGAGGCTCCATTTTACACATTTTCAGCATGTCCAGCCCTTTTCCTATGTGAAAATGTGGAAATAAAATAGGTTACCACACAAAAGAGGCCTAGTGTGCAGAGGCCAACCAGGAATTCTCCAGAGTTCCCTATAGGCCAGTCCACCCCTGCCTATTGCCAATCCTTACTTCTAAATACATATAGTGTGGGAAACAATGTAATCCAAAAGAAAAGTGTTCAAGCAATTATATGTCAGGATATTCAAGCCGTTGGCTTCCCCTCCCCACATTTTCACCACGGGACAGGGTGGCACCCTCGAGCTTAGCACAGTCTCTGGCTTCTCTAGCACGAGGATGCAGTTCAAATTGCAGTATCAGAACCTTCTGAATGTAGTCTCTCTGCCATTCAAAGTCTCTTAACTTCAGAGGGCCGGATACAACAAACAAACATTTAAAAGTTCCTTTCTCCTCAGGATTCTCATATACAACTGCTTGGGTGATTTTTGATTCATGCCGGGTGCCCCACCTCCATGCTCAGACCCACTTTAATAAAAACCCTTCATGGGTGATTCACTGTTCACCCCGGATCCCCCTCTGCCAGGTTCAGACCCACTGTGACACCAAATTTTAAATTGGTCTCCCTCTGCCGGTTTTGGACCAGATTCATGTATTTTCCCAAACTTTCTCTATTTTGTCAAAATCGAAGACTTTTGACGGTGAGCAGGATTTTGCTTGACCTGTCGCAGGACCACTTTTTCATTTATCAATTTACTTTCAAATGATCTCCCTCCATCGGACTTGGATGAAATGTACCTACTTTTTTTACTCCTCAACTGGATACCTTACACAGAGACCTTTCGATTGAGCACCCACGCAGTGCAAGACCACTCTGTCAAAGGTATTGTAGCTTGCTTTAAAGTTCAATCACTCATCAGCAGTTTAATTTCGTCTGTGTCTCTTATCAAACATGTTTTAACAATGCAGGTTCCAGCGCTCGACCATAGAATGTTGCTGCTTCCAAACTTGCCTTCAACACAGACCGGTCTCGTATCGGTCTCCCCAACTCACCGCATGTGTTTTTTCCATGGAATTGGCTTTGTTGTTGGAGCCAAGGACACAACCACAGTGGTTGGTAATTCTCTCTGCCTTGATTCTTGACACGGGAGGCCCCTGGGTATCTCCGACACACAATGCAGGATTCTTCAGCCTGTTTTTCTGGTCTTATGTTTTCCAATATAGAGGACTCATGAAAGCAATGGTTGCTTGTCGAAAAAAGGTCAAGGGCACTTCCCTTCTCGTGATCCCTTTCTGTTTCAACATCTTTCTCCTCTCGTTAAACTGACATCTTGGAACTGCTGTTTCCTTGTGTGCTTTACCTCACTCAGAATGTGCTCTCGTGATCTGCCTTTTATCTGTGTGGGGAAGCTTAATGAAAGTCAGGTGTGTGTGATTGTGAGTAATTGCCTGACCTTGCCTGACCATTGTATTGGGACATGTCAGGTATACGGCTCGGGTGTTAGTCCATTTTGTCTCATAGCGAGCTGTCCGTGAGAAAGTGTTTGTGTTGTAAAGGGGGGCAGGGGTTGGAGTTCCTAAATATCCTACAGGGTAGGATGGGGTAAAGGTGTTATCACTGCCCCACTTCCACTCTCTGAAGACCCGCACCCAGGTGATCCTCCCGCACTGGTCCACCGCCAGGAACTGGATCCAAAAGCAATGGGCGTGTCCTGGCAACCTGGATGACAGATCCCAAGGACTAGTGGGTGAGACACCATCTAGTTTCTCACACTGTTCAATTAATGCATGGATGTGTTGCATGCATACAGGGTGGGTGGTAACAGAGTTATGTAGTTTGATGTGATTGTGTGGAGAGATGCCAAGGCGTGAGTGGTGAAATCATGGTTGACTACTGGTGGCCAGGAATCCAATGCGTGTCTGGCCCACAATGTGTCCACAGCGGTGCCAACGCACATCTGTGTCCACTTGCTTTATATTTATGTACATCCTACCAATTTACTCCCTGCCCACCCCTGTGCCTGTGGCAGGTCTACCATGGAAGTGCCACAAGTTGATGTTGGGTCATGTTGACTTTGCCTTTGTAACATCTGATTTCTCTTGGTATATGTATGTGCACAGCCCACCTTGTGGTGTGTTTCACTTGTGTATAGGTGCGTTATAAATACCATATCATATCATATCATATCATGTATGGGTCATGACTGTGGTTGACATTGACCCGGGTTGTTGTGTCTGTTTTAATGGGAATTGCATGTCCATGTGTGTAAGAATGGATGATGCTGGTTGTGCCTTGGAGAAATGACGTTCCTGTGAATGTTGTTGATGCCACACTGGCTTTTACACAGTACACTGATGTTGCTGTTCTGTGTCTCCTTTTACACAGTTTCTGCAGCTGATGAAGAGGGCAGAAGTGGTGCTGTAGAGCTTGGATATGGGGACCGTTCCACTGGACAAAGGTGTAGGCCCTAGCCACTGCCCCATGACAACTCATCTTTGGGGAGCGATGTGGCTGAATTAGTGCCTATACCATCAGGCGTGGCTGCTGGGGGAGTTGAAGGAGGTGAAGGTGGCAGGGAATCCTCAGCTGCAATGGGACCGGGTAATGTCACACAGGGGCCATCCATGGCGGAAGACACCATAGAGTCATCCAGGTTGATGGAGGGGGAGGCGGAGGAGGTGGCCATTGCAGCCTAGCCCATGGGGTCAGGAGGGGATGTCAAGGTGGATTGTGCATGCTGCAACCACGTCCCAGGGGCACGAGGCTGTGCAGGACATAGTGGAGGTGCCTGTGCAAAATCCTGTCCCTTGGCCATTGTATGCAGCAGTGCACACCTTCTGTGATGTCTCCACCCAGATCAGCATCCCCATGTAAGCTGATTTGTCCATCAGGGATCAGAAGCTGCCCCTGCTGGACAGTCTGATGAGGCGGACTGCAGTCATACATGATGATGGGCAGGATTCTCATGGTATGCTTGCCTATCATCACAATGAGCTGTACGGCCTTGCAACTTTGCTGGCAGCAGGTCTGTTCCCTGGTGGGCTCCATGGGCAGTTCACTGCTGCAACCTTCACCTCGGCTTAGTCCTCTGTGTGGCAGTCCTGCTATGGGGTGCTTTCTAGGCCATATACTAGCACAGCCTCCTGTGCACCAGTCCCTCCCCATACACCCCGTCTGGTGGGGATTCCATTCCCGCACGAGGTGGGAGTCCAAAGCACATCGGCTGAGGTGGTCACTGTGCCTACTCAGGCACCGACCGTGGCATAGGCAATGGAGGGACAGCAGGCACCTCGGAGCAGTGCAGGTGCTGTACGCCCTCGACAATCGTCATCAGGTTGTAGGGCGTATTAACGGAGCAAGCACTGGGCACAGCAGTAGTGTGTGGCAGGAAGAAGGAGACAGACTGTTGCAGGGCAGACAACACCAAGGTGGAAGGTGGCAACTTTGGGTCAGCAGGACCATGTGGGTGCGCCTAACTGCATTTCTTCGGTGTTATGCAATTATGAAAGGCAGCTGCTGGCAGAGAGGCAGCTGGCATGGGAGGCACTTGTGATGGTGGCCAGGGCTGAGGTGGCGCTGCATCGGGCGGGGAAGCACCTACCATCCAGGAGGCCACTTGCAGGGTGGCGCTGGACACCAAACTACAGATGCTGTCCACCTTGCAAGCCCTCCAGGAATCAACGGAGGCCCACCTGATGGAGAAGGATGCTGCGTGTGACTCTGGTTGACAGGTTAGGTCATATTGATGAGGACTAGCCCGCTGCCTTTGTATCTAGTTATTTAGGTATAGGTTTCATTTCTGTATTATTTCTTTTGCCACGGACTTTGATGTATTTCCTTCACTGTTTTTCATGTATAGGGTTCTTTTCAATTTACATCATTTACCCAAGACTTCTTGGACCTTCCTCCTCAGTTTTTGTTGTATATAGTTCTGTTTAATACATGTTTTATATGGTTTCCTTCCACGTTTCATGCAGTTCATTTTTGTGTATGTTACTTTGATTGCTGACATTTCACCCACTGCATGAATCCATTGCAAGTTATGTTAATTGTGGCATGCGTGTGTGTGTGAGGTGGCTGCTGTGATGGCTGCAGGTGGAGGGATGCACATGTTCCTGACATGTGAGGGTGGGTCCATCTGACAACTGGGGGATGCACTTGTTGTTTACAGTTGCATTTTCATGTGCAGCAACACTGTGTGTTTAGCATCAATGTGGTTGGGGAGGAGGGTTCTGGTGTGTGTGAGATGATGTACATTCGGTTATGGTTCCATTGATGTGTGGATGTGTTTAGTATTTTTGGTTTGACTCTAATTGTGGATGTAATGCCACCTGTTCCTGTGTGTTTGTACAGTTTCACATGGTTTTCATTTCAGGGCCACTGTTGTTCATGTGTCCCCTTTGCACATGCTTGGGATTGTGCATGTGCCCCCACTCGGTTCACTGCATTTTGTATTTCGCATTGTGGTTGCTGCGGTGGGAGGAGGGCTCACTGTGGATGGGTGGCCTGGTCACGTCACTTGCACATTGGTTTATCATTGCTCTGTGACTCCCATGTCATGCGCACACGCCCACCAGCATGTACAGTCACACACTGCCTGCTCTCATTTCTTGCTCCACGTCTGCCCGTGTAATGCAGTTGTGATCCATGCTTGCTCATTCTGTGTAGCAGCACACTTTTGCTGTCTCAGTGTGTCATGCACTCTCTCACTGCACTCCGATCACCCATGCACAGGCCGGTCATGTTGTGGTCCCTGAGAGAGAATTTGCCACCCCGTCCACCCGGCTCACTTCTGAACAGACTGTGACGTGCATGGTCATTAAATGTTGATTGGGCCGATGTTTGAATTGGTTTAATTCTGTCCTCAGGTCACATTCATTTGCTGTGCTTTGGTGCCTTTCCAGTGACCCATGCCCAACATGCACATGTCACTTTGCATTGCATTCAATTGTCACATGTGGATGGGGTTGCCACAGGGTTGTTGATGCAATAGAGTGCTGTCTGACTGGGGTGCTGCAGATTCAGGTTTGCCAGGGAGTGACAGCGGATGCTTCGGTCCAGTAATGATCTTCTGAGCTTCCTGTTGAAGGTGTTGGCGGTGGACATGTTGGGGCTCTGCTTCATGGTGGAGGCAGACCACAGAGGTTCAGGTGAGTTTCAGCCATGCATTGTACTGGTTGTGTGGGAGACTGTGAGGGTGCTGCCTGGGGTAGTGTCAGAGGTGAGGGGGCCTGGAGGGTGGTGTCTGGACTTGAGGGTGCTGCTGGGGTAGTTTCAGAGGTGATGGGGGGCTGGTGGGTGGTGTCTGGACTTGAGGGGGCCAATTCGGGGCAGTGTTTGAGGTGAGGGTGGTGTGGGTAGGGGGAGAACTGTGAGGTTGCTGCCTGGGGTAGTGTCGGAGGTGAGGGGGGCTGGGTGGTGGTGTCTGGATATGAGGGTACTGCCTGAGGTAGTGTTGGGGCTAGTGGGGTGGTGTTCTGGGCGTTCTTCGTACAGCTCATTTTGATTTGCGGATTGGGTTGTAATGCACGTTTGGATACATGAATACACAGAGCATGCAGAAAAACTTCTGCACACAGGCTTGCGCAGTGTGATTCTCGGCACGCAGCCTTTGCAGGATAAATGGGAACTTTTCCATGAATCGGCCTCGATATATATGTATGCGCTAAAACCATACATATGCAGTAAAGCAATGGGACTGCATTAATAAGTGGAGACAACTCAGAATCGACCGCAAATATTCCAGCTATGCAATAACACCTCAACTACATTCAGGGGAACCACCTCATTCATTGGAATGAGGGAGAAAAAAGGCATAGGGCTTCATTACGAGGAAGGAGGTAAACATGCCGCAATTTGCGGTATGGTTACCTCCATTCTGGGTATCAGGTCCGGGTTCCCTGAATGGGGAAGTACCTGGCCATTCCAACCTTTGAGGGCTCAGTATTTCCTCATTCAAGGAACCCGGACCCGGTCCATAGCCATTCCCATTTGAGCCCCCATAGGGCTCAATGGGAATGGGGAGCATGCTAACCATGGGCCCGTTAATGACGGGCCCGTTGGTAGCATGCTGGGCTGCTTGCGGGACCCGCTAAGGACGCCTGGTAAAACCAGGAGTCCTTAGCGGGTCCCGCGAGCAGACCTCGTAATGGGGCAGTAAGGGGTTAACGGCTCCGGCACCTTTACCGGCGCCGTTCACCCCTTACCACCCTCCTCGTAATGAGGCCCATAGATTCGATGTGGATTTGCCATGTTAGTACCGCACTCGTCTCCTCCTCCACTGCCACACACACACATACTCGATCTCTCGCACAATCATTGGCCCTTCACCCAAATAATAAAGAAACAACTGTTGATGAAAAACAATGTTGTGAAGCAGGGGCAAACTGTTCTAATGCATGAAACACACACGAGACATTCCACTCGGGTCGCATGATTTATTCTCAATATTTCTCCCAGCCCCACAACTTCTATGTCAGGATTGAAAGTGGTGTGTTGTGCTCCTCCAGGCCTAGCCAGGCCAGTGACCTGACCTGTGTCTCTAACTTTTTCATAGCAAATGCAGCCTGATTATTTAACCATTATATTAGTGACTTCAAAAGTAACAGGGCACCACTGACCTGCTGAAAAGTGCAATTCCTATTTCGTGTTCACCTGATTAATCTATGCCATCTAAGCCATTCCCCCACCAAGCGCTTGCATAGAAATTAACAAATGCACAAAGTATTGATATATTTTGAACTTTTGCCACAAGCATAGACGGAAATAAACCCACAGAGAACAAAGGCAGACATTGGAAAATTAAAAAAAAATACGAGTCCGGAAAGGGTAAATGGAAACCAGCCTGCCAAGATGAAATATTCCCAGCAGTCAAAACCTATTCAGTCATTTTCAAACTGCACAGGCGACATGTCGCCCGCATAAAATTAATTTATTTAATTAAGGGAGGTGTTAATTAAGAGGTCTCATTTATTGTGTCTTTGCAGACAACCCTCCGGGGCCTTTAGGGCTGTCAGCCCCAGTGACAGCCGAAGTTAATGGTGTCATGAGTTAATAATAAGATGAATCATGTTCGGCTATAAAGCCGAGGAAGAAGGATGAGACCAAAGGCTGGGAGCAGATAAATAAGAAATGGAAAACGCACTTAGCAATCTGGCACAAGGAAGCCCTGTTAAAGTGATCCTCTAAAGATAGAGGAGAGCATTTTTCTTATTTTCTGTTTCCAAAAATAGGTTTGGAAGCTGTTGGAGAGGGTCGTGTGATGTCATGAAACAGCCTACAATTTGCTCCTGTATGTTTCACAGATGCACTTTGAGGACCATAGCCCGGAAACATTATTTATTTAATTCACTAGAGCATGGACACTTCCCGAGGAATCTCTTTTGGGCTCTGCTAACACACAGCTTAGGTGCGCAGGTGTTCCGCGTGCGCTTAACCCTGAAATGATCATTCATGCACCTGTGTGCCCTGTTAAGCAAGTGCTCGGTGCCGTGCGCAGGTGCTTCAAACAGGAATGCTCACCACACGTAGATGGAGCGAAAGGACAATCTGCTGCTCAGTCCTTGTGAGCGGATCCCCCAAATCCTGGAGGTCCAAGACTGCACCCACTCATGGGCATGCCACAGTTACCCATCAAAGGTGAGGGTGCAGGGTGCATTTATGCAAATACTGTCAGCCAAGCTCCTGCTGCACTTCGCGGGGTTTGTGCTTGTGCACTTCCAGTCTGCCTTTGGAAGAGGGCATTAGTTGCCCATGGTTTTATGCGGTCTGTGACTGCACTACCATGTGTTATAAGCAGTGAGAGCCTGATTCATGGAATTGTAGCGTGGTGCAAAGTGATTTTGCACTTCTACAAAGTGACTTTGAGCTGCCAACAAACACCCTGATTCAACGAGCGGTGCAAAGTGTATTTTTGCAGTGCAAAGTGACTTTACACTGACTGACTTTGTACTGGAACAAAGTCAATTTGCACTGCAAAAATTCAATTTGCGCGGCTCTGTGAATCAGGGTATTAGTTGGCACTGTAAAGTCGCTTTGCACCAGTGCAAAGCGACTTTGCACCGCACTGACAGTTCCATGAATTAGGCCCGTAGAAACCAAGGGCCCGATTCATAGAACCTTTAGCACAGTCCCAAGTGATTTTGCACTGCCAACAAACACCCAGATTCACAGAGCGGCGAAAGTGTATTTTTGCAGTGCAAAGTGAATTTGCATTGACTTTGCACTCATCCAAAGTCACTTTTCACTGCAAAAATACATGTTGCACTGCTCTGTGAATCAGGCCGTTTGTTAGCAGTGCAAAGTCAATTTTCCATAGTGCAAAGTAACTTTGCATGGCGCTAAACGTTGCATGAATGGGGCCCTGAACGTATTTGGCTGTCTGGAAAATCTCAAAGATGGGTTCCTATAATTGGTAAATGAAGGATAGCAACAGATATATCAACAACAGCAAGCGGGTGGGACTGACACACGATTACAAACATTCATTTACACGGTTAACAATTTGTGGACATTCAAGGCCAGTTCCATGGAATATTTTGCACGGTTCAAAGTGACTTTGCACTGCTGAAAAGTAACTTTGCACTGCCAACACAAACCCTGATTTATGGAACTGTGCAAAGTGTAATTTAGCAGACCAAAGTCAGTACAAAGTCAATTTTGCATTTAAATCCATTTTCTTTCATTGTGTGTTTTTACTAGAACTGTTGTAAAACACAATGTTGCAGGCTACAGTGGAGAAAAGCAAAGACCCAGGAATGGGGTTTGAATGGGGTGGGAGGTGACTGTGAGTATGGGTGGAGTGGGCAGAAAAGGGGCGAGGGAACATAGTTCCACTACTTATTTATTTACCCTTCGACCACTGTTTGAACCAGTGTACTACTGTGTCATCTCACTTAATCTAGCAGATGCCTACATACCCACGGAGTTCTCTCTCTAAAAGACTTTCTTGAGTACATTGAAGTTAGACTTCAATATTTCTGGAACTGTGCTTCTTTTAATATGTATTTTTTGAAACCATGAAGTATTAATTTCATCACAAATAACATCCATACACGATTGACTTTTTTTTACATAAGTAATCTATATATAAAGCAGAAAATCTGTTAGTTTGTTCCTTATACAATTCCACACCATTCCCGAAATCTGCACCAAATGTGTCATAGTTACCTGTAAAGACCCTCCAACATTACTGACTACATGGCAGTTGTACACCCCAGCCCTTTCCCTGGATTTCAGCCCCTTCACATATGAGACAGTGGCCTCAAATTGGAAAAACATCAATGTGGTCATGAAAGCTCATTTTAAGCGTCTCAACGCAAGGAACAAAACTCAAAGGAAAACACGTTTCAAGGCCCTAGGACGAGCCTTAGGATGCACCGTTTCCAAGATATTTGCACTGCAATACACCACACTGGATACATTTTAATTTTGAGTCATTTATATGCTTTTCTCTTTCCAGATGCCTCCAAATAAAGCAAAAATCTATTGGACAAATGAATCCAAAATAAAATAAAGTGAGATTTTTAAAGCACCCGTGCAGGGTATGGGTACTTTTTGCTAGTTCAAAATATGTTTAAAATTAAGTAACTACATATTTAACACATGCTTCAATAAAAAGTAATGAACCCAATTTTACTTTTCATAAACAATATGCAACATGTATGTATTTTTTGGGGGGATTTATAAAGCGTGCAGCGGCCCTGGGGCATTGTGGCGCTGTTACGGAATATTCTCTTGGATACAGATTACATAGAAACAAACTGATAAGAAAGCGTTACAGGGGTTCACAACAATAATACAGTAGGTATGTTCCATGGTTACAGGGGAACACCTTCAAGTACAATCTAGTTGAAGAGCTTAGTTTTCAACGCTTTTCTGAACACAGTGAAGGAGGTTCATTTCTGAGTTTGAGTGATAGTGAGTTCTAGTTTTTGGGTGCTAACACTGTGAAGCTGGCACCACCGGCTTTGGCTCTTTTGAAGGCAGGAGCTGAAAGTTGATCTGTGTATTGGGAACATTTTGGTCTGTTAGCCGGCACCTGATGAATTTGTTCTGCCAGATAAGAGGGTGCAGACAGAGAGGCATCTGTGTGTTATGGTGAGGGCCTTGAACAGTATGCACTCTTTGACTTGGAGCCAGTGGGAGTCTCGTCTAGCCTGAGAGATATGCTGTCTTCTGGGAATACTTAGAGCCGCTGTGAGAGCATTATTTTGGGTAATTTCCGGTTTGTTAAGGTTTTTGGAAGAGATGCCTAGGAGCAGGACATTGCAGTAATCCGACTTGGAACCAATGGTGGCTCTGGCTATGTTGGGGAGGTTTTGGCCGAGAGGCAAGGTTTTACATCATTAATGATTTTAGTTGGGAGAGCCTCTGACGATGAAATGGCACTGACTTGCCTTTTTATTGAAAGGGTGGAGTCAAGGTAGACACTCAAGGTTTGTATTGCAACAGAGACTGTGATTACAGTATTCTCAATGCTGAAGGTGTGTATTGGCTGTCTAATTTATTCAGAATTTCCTTAGGGCCTACAAGTAGGATTTCTGTTTTGTCCCCATTGAGACAAAGGCTGTTAGCCACCATCCAGGCCTGGATGAGAACACATGTCTCATTGAGAGTATTGAGATCTTGCTCATAAGAGCTGGATAGAGGAGGAGAATTTGTGTATCATCGGCATAGTTGGTGAATGCCATGCAGTGCTCTTCTAAATCATTAAATAGGGGTAATGTGAAGAGATTGTAGATGGTGGGGGAAGTGCACGACCCTTGTAGGACTCCACAACCAATGGGGGATGAAGTGGCTGAGGCTTGGTCAGAAAAGACCCTCATGGCTCGACCATACAGGAAGGATGTTATCCAGGTTGTAGGTTCTTGGGAAAAGTGAGCAGCCTCCCTAAGGTGTTTACATAGGATCTTGTGGTCGACAAGATCGAAAGCGGCTGACAATTCTTTCATGTCTGTTTGATGACAGCACAGTATTATCATCACATTGTTATTTGAGGGCATCATTCAATGTTCACTATATTTAACACTATTTTTCCTACAATTCCTCCCAACACTTTGGATACACCCCTATATCTGAAACTGTGGTTGCCCGAATATTTACACAATTAGATCATCATTTTTCAAAATGATATTTTCATCCATGACTTTACTTATTAAGAGCTCTGTGTAGTTAACATCCTACAATGTAACATATGGTGCCAGAGTCTAGGTTGTATATTCTTATGGGACATTCCTTCCCACCACTGTCCCCTCTCCAGCTGGTTAAAACGTAAAGCCAAATAACATGAAAGAGCACTGCATAGCTCCATCTGGGTTCATGTCCAAGTAGGGCTGAATGCGACTTTTTTTAATTTCTTAGCTTCTAACATCGTCTCTGAACCAGCAGTTACAAGGAAATGCAATACACCTTTTCCCAACGCGTCCCCCCAATGCAATTCTGATTAAGCATGTGTGAAACTGGGCATTTTCACTTTTGCAAATTTTGTGAAAGTGTGCACAAAATTTCGTCCATATCAAGAAATGGCCGAAATCTTGCAAAGTTGAACACCAAATGTAATCAATCCAGTGTGGCAGATAAAATATACAAACATAGATGTTGCCCCCTTCAAAGCCTGCAAAGAGCCCGTAGAAAAAGTAAGCAAAAACGCTAATGCTGACGATTATGGTTTAGGGTTTCACGTAGCTTGCTGCGAAAATCTCCAGTAAACGTTTATCTGCAGGTTTTCCTCGACATAGTAACTTGAAAACTCAAATACATAGCTATTTACTTGAGTTTTCCATTTGCCTGGCTGTAGATCAACATGTGTTGAAGTTTTTTGCAACAAATTAATTAAAGACTACTAGTTTCCCATTTAGTTTTCTGACATCAGACACATTGGATGGATGCTCCAAGTTGACCACAGGGCCCTCCACTTACCTTGGTGAACTGTGATGGTCACCTTCCGTTCTCAAACACATTATACACAGACCAGCTAAGCCACTCACAAATAACAATTTATTATCCCTCATGACAGAAATCAATCATCAAAACTCTACAGGCCTGATATACAAAAGCCATTTCCAATTGGAAAGTTGTATTGAAAAAAGATTTGTAGAGCAGGCCCTATGCCTTAATAACCAAAATACAATCCACATCTACAGCCATGCATCCTATCACCAAGCCAGGTCTAGACGCAAAAGCCTCTATGCTCTTCACAGAGCACTTAGACAAAGACTTGCATGCAGAGCCAGGGTCATAGGCATAGTACATAGTATATGGAGGCAGAGGGAGCACTTGCCCCCGTTCTCCTTAAACAACGGGTCAGGAGTGTCATTTTGCCACATGGGGATTCTGCTACCAAAAATCAAGGAGCAAAATTCCAGATTCAGTGACATAGGCCTTCATTACTAGTTTGGCAGTCCGGAAATAAAGGTGCCAGTAACAACTTTCCTATGAGTCTGCCAGTAGGGGCACAGAACCCCCGACAGGCCTGACCTGCCAGGAGTTCAGGTCCTTACCGGCAGGCTTTTTTTGCATAAGTAATGGCACTGTTACTAACTGTGCTGGTGCTTCAGGTTTTCCATTCCCATGGAGTCCTATGGGAATCCATGCAAATGGGAACTAACCGTAACCGCCACTGCCTGTGATATCTCGGTAGCACCGTAATGTCAGGCAGTGGTAACAGTGTTACAGGGTTGGCGCTAACCCGCGGGCTACCAGCTGGTTCTACCGCCAAACTCATAGGGAGGGCCATGTTCTTCTAAATCACTGGGCTAAGCAGGGTGTCTGGCTCCTATTTTGCTTGGCTCAAGCTCAGTGATGTGTTAGCATTCACCTTGCAAAATTAGCAAGTGCTGCTCACTTCAAAGTGGGAAGGCTGCCTTACTGTAATCTCAGACTTGATTGGGGAGGGGGGTGGGAGACAGGCCAAAGTTGTTGTGGGCCTGGGGGTGGTACGAAATCCTAAATCATAATCCTGCAAAGAAATTTCAGCAGGTTAGGCAACTGTTGCTGAGCTGTTATATATTTAGACTTGTCTGTAATCTATGGCTTTTTCTCAATTCCTGTTGCTAAATGTGCTGTAAAATGCACTCAATAAATTGGGCGATAGCAACAGCACGGCTACTTTATCACAGTCCCAAACATTGGCTTGCACATTTTATTTCCATCACCTCCAAGTATAAGGTTTCTGAGGCAACAAAATCTCTGAACAGTATAAGAGGAATGGAATATGTTTATTCCGCTCAACATCGAGCGAGGGGAATAAGGCCTGCCCTACATATTTTGCGTTGAATCTAGGAAGGACTGTTGTGAGCTATAATCCCTTCTCTCTTTTTCCCTTAGCATGACATAAAAGCATTTCTATGCAGCAACTTAATGCTCTAAAAAGGTGGCGCGGGCTTGCTTCCAGTGCAGCCTTAGAAGGAGGAGCCAATCGTGGATGGTGGCGTACAGGGTTTAAATATATTTAATGGGTGTGAAAAACCACGTAAAGGGCCTGGATAAAGGCAGTCACCTGGCGATTGGCTGTCGAAGTGCGGGCCTGACTGCAGTGGAGCCTGGCAAGGTAGAGCCTAGTATTGGAAAATGGAGTATGGCTCTTTATGGTGTGTTGCCCAAAAGCACAGTAATAAGGGAAATCAGCCTGTGTTTGGCTGTGGGGTGCAGGCCTGGCTCCAGTGAAGCCTGAGAAGGAGGAGCCAGGTCCTGGAAGGTGATTTATGTGCCTTTAAGTATAGTGAGGCACTGCGAAGGGCCGGGATAAGGGCAAAGGGCAATCAGCAGATGTTTGGCTCTTAGTAGAGCCTGAGAAAGAGAAGCCAGGTACCTGAAGGTAGAGTGTGTCCTTTGAAAATATTGTGCAATACTCCCTGTGAAGGGTTAGGATCAGGCGAGTCACCTGGCTGCCTTCAAGTGGCGGTTTACTCACGTTATTCCAGTGTGGGTTTTCCAGCACTTGGAACCGTTACCTCTACATGCCCTTGATGTTTGGAACTATCATCTACCTGTTCAAGTCTGACTTCAAGCTTGCAGAATTACTAAGTCATTCCTCTGTTTAACCTCTGGGAAAAGACTCTCTCTCTCTGCTACACCCGTTGTTTGTTCATTGCTTTCACTCTACGCATGGTGATCTTTGAGCTTAAGGTTGCCATGCAGTTGCCAGAGAGAAGATGGAAATGATATTGGATCCTACCAGATTAATAGGCGATGGGTGGCTCTCTTACAGAACCATCAAACATTCCCCAAAGGTCTCTGAACAGCAACTGTTCTGGAAGCTGACTCTGACTCTCTGGGTGGGCCTCTTACCCTGTTAGCAACAAACCTGCATCTAATTAATTTGAGAATCATTAGGTTGCACATACCCCTGCTGGAGATCAGAGCTGGCATCCAGAGGGTGAGCAAGGGTGTTTGTGAACTTGTGTGCAAACCCTGGGGGTGTTGCAAGTAGAACGGTGCTATGAGAGACACAAATGTTTAAAAACGTTTTTAGAAGACAATCCCCCAGGGTACACACAGTAGAACCACATGGATTAGGGATTGTTGGGGCGTGCATCTCCCACTGAAGAAGTTCAATTGGCAGTTCCCTGCACCCACTCTGATGGGCAATTTTGTATTCAATGGACCTTAACAAATAGAGCATGTTGAAATGGAAAGTAACAAGCAGACCCTTGACGAACCTTGTACCTGCAATTAAGAAATCAACACCACGTTTGACACTAATAAGGGAAGCAAATTAACTCATTTCAAAATAGAGTTGTTGTCAGATTTCACTGGACCCTTGACGGATCCTAAGATTGCTGCCCCTTCACAAAAACAATTGAACACCCTAGTGACTCAAATATGCATGTGCCCCCCCTACAAATGTTAATGATGGGATGCCGCCTGGTAAACTCAGAGCGTGCCAAAAGGTACAGTCTTGACTAACAAAGGAGGATCCTCTAGCCAATTCTGAACGATCCCGGGAGGCACACCAAGAGGGTGCAACGATATGTAAAATCTGTGTTGAGGTTCACACAGGTTATCCTTTGCTCACTGCAAACATAATTACAGAAGATCAAAAGAAGTCTGGACAATCATATAACAACTGGTGGTGATGCATTGGTTGAGCCTGGAATCATTATTGTTAAAGTGATTCAATTAAGCAATAGCTTTTCGCCACTGGACCATAAATGTGTACCTCCGTATTTGATATGAGGGATGAACGGTCTACTCCTAACAATGCAAAATATCAGTTATCAAATAGAGAAGACATAAAATCTGGTAAAATACTCAGTTCGCCATGTGCAACACTGGTGCCCATACCCAGGAAAGGGAGTAGGAACATTGAGGAAGCTCCTAATCTATTATCAAGGAGTCATTACATTTTGAATCTGGTTTGAATACCTCTGGAGAGTTAGCAACATTAACTGTCCTGAAACATGAGGTGAGCAATCTGAGTATGTTACAATCAATTAAATCTGATTTAAGTTACAAATTTGGCAGTCAAAATGGCTCTTTATTAAAACTATTTAACTTACAGAATTAAATTGGGTCCTTAAAAGCTAACCTCAGAGATTTAAAGTTGAGTATACAAGAGAAGAAATTGCAAGATTATAGAAGGAAGCAAACAAGTCACTCCCTAGCTGATGGAGTATTGGGGGAGCAAGACAATTCAACTGTATGTGAATATAGCTACTGCTTGGGCAGGCTCGATTTTTACCACAAGTGCAACTTTACAGGCACAAAATCTAAATAAGGTAATTGATAAATGTGTTATGTTGAAGCCAGTAGTGTTGGGTAACACTATGGATGGTGGAAATAGCAAAGTAATGGCATGGAAAGAAGGAATGGAAAGTAGTTCCCATACTCACATATATCAAAATACGAGAGGGAGAGACCAGGGAAGGGACTATGGGCCTCATCACGAGTTGGGCGCTAACCCCAGTGGTATTACCACCGACGGTAATGCGCTGAAAAACAACAAAACCGTGGCAAACTTGCTCCCAGCTCACAGCTGGGGGAAAATCTGCCAAGCCCGTGATTTGGCAGACCCTTGACTGCGGCGGTAATAGAGTTACCACCGCATTTAAGGGTTACCACCAAACTCATGATGAGGCCCATTGTGTTTACAGTAAAAATTCCCTAATCGACTTTTAGGGTCAGAGAACATGGGCATTCACTGTTGAACACGTGTTCTCATTGTATCAGGAATGATAAGGACTGTTGCCCGATACTACGAGATAATATTCCTGCAGTGACATGCTATCTAGTAACTTCTAACCCAAGCGTCGATTACATCAGGTTGAAACAAGCCCATTTTAACTTTGCAGAAAGGTTGCTCTCAATATAGTGCAGCACAATACCACCAAAGGCCTCTGAGATCCAATTTAACAGAAGTCCACCAAATGTGAAGAATTACATAGAGGGTAGCACAGTAAGGGAAAGGAATTTCTAATCTGCATACCCTAACCTCAATCCAACTGCTATGGCTATGAACACAACTGGTGAATCCAAGGTAACCCTTGCTCTGCGTTCTACTGAGGAAGAGGGAGGAGAAGTGTTAGTGGCCATAGAAGATAAGTCACTCTATTATCTGAGTTTAGTTAATTGACAAAGCCTTCCCTCCATTCCCTCCACTGGTTCACCCTTTCATTTTCAGAGTTGGGGATCAGACATACAGTTGGCAGGATGGGTAGATTTTTTTACCATGAGGGAATATTGCTGGCATAACCTAAGCTTCAAGGCAAGGAGAGGTAGACATTCATCAAGGAATCCAATATCATTTGTCTCCAGGAATATAGTCTATTGAACATCACACCTTCCTGGGTGTTGTGTGTTATGATACTCCAGCCTGTAAAGGTTCCCACAGATGACCCAGTGGAGGGTCGGCAATATGATCAGAGCTATTCAATATGTTCTCCACTGCTTAAAGACATTTTGGATATGCAGACCCTACTTCCAGACATCCAATTAGGCATCTGTTTATCATAGTAGTGAATTTCTAGATTCATCCAAGGCCTCCTATTAAAATTGACATTTTATATAAAGTGGAAGATGGTGTGGTAGAATGGTACTTGACCCAGCAATCTAAGGGGTGGTTGATTAAGAGCCTTGTAGGACATTTAAGTCTCCAGTTTGACCCATTACATACAAACACTTGTACATGGCAAGCCAAGGACAGAGAATATTATTGTGGTAGAAGCGGCTCAATTATGGCTATGTTTAGAATATAGAGTATGTAATGGAAGACTAAGAGGTGATGCCCCAGCCAAACCAACATTTGGAGTTGTGGGATACATTAAATGGATTGATTATATCATGGTTAACCTGAGTGAACGGGAGGTTATCTTCTCTTTTGAACTGTGGGGGGGAAGTTCTCTTCCCATGTGGCCAGGTGGGGGAAGCCGCTACCTAATCCCGACTCTGGGGCTGGCTGCCTGAGAGAGGATCACATGGGGGGGACACAACCTTCATGGTAGAGAAGGAGACTCACTGGCAGGAACCTAGTATCCCCCTTCCACTCAGGCTATGACACTCACTCATTAAATCACCCAACCTGTATTGCATGCTGTGGCATAGAATAGTTTGAGGATCCGGATATCCTTTTTCAGCCTTAACACAACCTTATGGCGAACCTTATGTCAAAGTTTGTTTTTTTGTGTTATATTTTTTGTTTTTGGTTGTTTTCCGCTGGGTTGCACTTGGGTTTCCAAGTCTGAGGCTGATCAGACTTGTGCAGAGATCAATGTATAGTCTTTGAAAAAGCAGAAACCTAATAACTTGCGCCCTAAGCTATTTGTCACTTTGTTGATAAAAAGAGAAAATTGTTTTGACAAGGTTTGTTTTTGTTTTTTATTTTTGTAGTTATAATTTTCCCAAATTTAGTTTTTTCAGTAGTGATAGGAAATTTACATAAACATCTTCACATCTTCAGTGGTTATAAGAAAATTAAAGCAACATCCTCACACCCTTGACACGTGTTTCTCTGTCTTTTTGTTTCAGACAGTTCCTCATGAGGGAAGGAAAGCCTATCATTTGGCTTTGTTGTGATTCATAAACCTAAACTGAAATATAAAATAAACAGTAAACATTCTCAATTGTGCTTTGTGTTACCATTGTTAAATGAAAACATATATTTTCAATTCTGTATCCAAGGACAGTGTATCCTATTGTTCAAAACATGTATTGTAAAGGAAAAGGGAATTGCACTCACTTTTACTAATAAAAGCTCTGAATTTTCTGCTTGTATTAAATCATTTCTTAATGTTCTCACTTGCTCTCCCTTTCTTTTGGTTTCTTGAGCAGATTTGTATTGGTTCTGCTTTGAATTTTTAGCTAAGTGGGAGGGAGAGAAATCTGTATGTCAACAGCTCCGTTTTGGGTTTTATCTAATTATAAATACTTTTGTTTCCATCCTTAATTGAATACATTTTTGTGGTGACATGGGAAAAGAGAATTTTCGCTTGCCTATAAGAGTATGGATTGGCCATTTGGACGAGGATTCCTTTCCGATGTAGGGTCCTATCGCGGCATGTTAACCTGCGTTCAGGTTGGTTTTGCTTCCGTATTTTGTTTGGAAACGGATCACGGTCACGTGAATTTCCTTGTCACGTGACCGCTAGTCCGCCATTTTGGTTTGGGAACTTTGTAAGGTTCCAAACCTTTAATTATTTTAAATTAAATAATAGTTAGAGCTATCCTACTGTGTTCTATATTTTTACATAGTGGTCTCTAATCTCATATGATTATAACTCTGATATTTATGTGATGTCTACATTTTTTCTCATGTGCGATCGCGTTACTTACCAGTCGCTTTAAACGTGAGTGCGTCAATTTGTATTGGGAACTTAGCTATTCTTCAATTCATTATCCTTACGTATTTTTTAACACATTATTGATAACATACTAGTCTCTGTATTTTGACAGTTGTTAATACCTATCAGGTACACATTTTAACTTAATCATACAGTTTAATACTGTATGTTAGCTTTCACTTTTCAACTTGTAATATGTGATTCATTAATTGTCTTTAAAGTTAAATTTTCTCCGGCTGAGCAGCTTTGATAATAGTTCCATTAATGAAGGTGGATCAGTTCAGCATCTGTGTTCAGGCCCGTATGGCAACTGTCAAGTGTACATATCCAAGAAGCTTCCCGGGATCTGAGAATTTTTTCCAAATTTCCATCTCTCCGTGGCTTATTTATTTTTTCAATGACGAAAAAATTCATTTCATTTTTTGGTTGATTTTTGTGTTCTGTCAAGTGGTGGTATCCTAGCAGGTATCTCATGTCATTTCTTGTGATGGCTCTGAAATGTTTGTGAATTCTTGTCTTTAGCTTCCTCATCTTGCTTCCTACGTGCATTTTATTACATATGCATTGGATTGCCTAAATTACTATTTTTGTGTTGCAATTTATGAAGTCTTTAATTTTGTGTTGTTTTCCATTTGGTAATGTAATGGTTTGTTTTCCGTTTTCAGAGTATGGGCAACTTATACATGTTCCACATTTGTAGATTCCCTTGAGGGGTTCTCTTTTCCAAAGTTGTGGTAGTCCACTGTTAGGTTGTTTTAAAACAAAATGAGTATGGCTTAGTATGTCTTTTAGGCTTTTGGCTTTTTTGAAAGTGATATTTACTTCATCTTGAAGATGACCTGAAATATCATGGTCCATTTTTAAGATATGCCAATTGTTCTTAAGAATTTCTTTGATTTGCTTTGCGTTTGAACTATATGAACTGATGAATCTGAATTTTTGTTGTTGGCTGTCTTTTACCATGACATGTTTATTCACTAGGAGCTCTCCTCTTGATCTTGTCTTTGTTTTTCCATAGATCTTTTAAAAGTTTTTGCTTTTGTAGCCTCTTGCTTTGAATTTGTGCATTGCATTTTTTGCATGTTTTTGTATTCTTGTGGTTCAGAGAAGTTCCTTTTAATTCTCAACATTTTGACATTTGGGATATTTCTAATTACATGTTGCGGATGATGACTTTCTGCATGTAAGATGGTGTTTCCAGCAGTTGGTTTGACATATATAGTGAGTATTTTTCCATTTTTGATATAAAGTTCAAGATCTAGAAATGGAATTGATTTAGTGCTAATGATTCATTGTGAATTTGAGATTGGATTGGTTAGTGTTGAGGTAGTCAAAATATGTTCTTAAAGCTGTTGAATCTCCATTCCATATCAAATGTATGGCATCGCTATACCGACCCCAATATATAATGTTATTTGTTTTGGTGAAGGCTTCATGGGTCCAAGCATGTTCTAATTCAAAATGTCCTAAGTATAAGTTAGCACAGGACGGTGCGAATTCCGCTCCCATGTCCGTCCCTTGCCTCTGTCTGTAAACTTGGTCATTAAACAGGAAGATGTTGTTATTCAATGTGAAATTGAGCATTTCCAAACACATCTAATTTTGTCTGTAGTATGAAACTGATCTCATCTTTAGAAAGTAGTTGGTTGTTTCTAAACCTTTTTCATGAGGTATGCTCGTATATAAAAAGTGAATTGAGAACACAATACTTTTCTAGCAAACTATCACATATCACTCTCCCCAGGATTCTATCTATACTTACTGCATTCACTACGTTCCACCCTCTTCACTTTGTCTCTTAGCTTCTATTCCACTTTCTCTGTATCATCTTTAAGTGCATTCATGGTGTTCTGCCTCCCAATCTTTCCTCTCTTATTTCTCTTTACACTCCTGTTTGTCGCCTATGGTCACAATCTTGTTTTCTTCCTGCAGTTCCTAAGTCTGATTGTGCTCAATCTTGCTTTTGTTTATTCTGTCCTGGCTCCAAAGCAAAAAACACAATTCCTTTTAGATCTTTATCCTCATTTTCCATTTCGCATTCACAACTAAAAGAGCACTTTTTCCCTCTCTTCTTCTTAAAGGAATAGTGCGCTCAAAAATATTATTGTGCCGAGGGTTCGGGCATGTGTTTTTAAGCATATGTTGATCGATCATACAATGCACCTTAGCATAGTTTTCCTCTTTTTTATACATGCGAAATCAGGCAGCAGGGCGCGGCCATCTTGTGATAATCTTATCCAATGCTGCATCGCCCAAGGTGGACTGCCCTGGCGACACTAAATCATATCCCCCACCCCTGTGGCTGACATCACCAAACCTAGTGATATTCTCTGCCTATCTCCATGACGTTACTGGGCAGCATAGCCAAACCCGCCCAGTCATCACCTAGGTGTTAACGTTAATTGACGCAGAGCGCTAGAATATCAACACACATCATCTCACAACATAGCGTGTCCCAATTTTGAATATAAAACTATACTTTTAAAGGAAATAGCAAAACTGTACAATTTGTAAAGTTATTTCACAATAAACGCTCTGCGAACATCCGGCGGTTGCCATATTTAAGCAAATGAGTAATTATTTTATTTGTTCTTGATCCACAAATGTTTTTCGTGAATCATGCTGTGTTCCTTTTTGGTATAAGAAGCGCATTGGACGCACAGTGAATCGCAAGGCTTTGGCATCAGCTTGGCACTAGGCCACCGTAAACGATGTCAGGTTGCTCCTTATCGCTGGTACCGTGTAAGGGCATATCGCCCATGACAATCGTCCCAAAAACCCATCAGTTGGCATCTGGAATCGATGACAATCGCAGAAAGGCAGGATGAAGCTGTTTGAAAAACATAACAGAAATGTGTCCAAGTAGCCGATCTTTATTACAATTTATTATTTTACCCATTAATTCAGCTCTGTGTTAAAACTAATGATGAACACAGACGTGAAACAATGGGAACACAGAGAAAACAACGTGGAAAGTAGTCTACAATTTGCTTCAGAGGTGAGTGCTATGGAGTATGTTCAGCTCGAAATGGGATGCGGAAGCTGACGCTACAATTCGAAGAACACATAGACAGCATTTTAATTAAATATTAGCCTTGAATTAGGCATTTGTGGAACCTGGGGAACCCAGTGGTGTTCTACATGCATCTCAATGCTGGACTGCCCATGTTCCCGGGACAAAGACAAGTACACACGCAGGTTGTATTTGCATGTCGTTTCAATATGCCACAAAGAACAACCCAGTACAATGTACCAGTACAATGTAAGCCAGCAATAACGGTCGGCTAATGATAAGTTGACTCGTTGGTCTATAAAACCGTCGAAAGCAAAACGTACATAATATTCGGCATTTCCATTCTCTCGGCGTAACGCAGAGACTCCGTTCAGATCAACACATTTTCATAAAATGAAATTATATGTTCCTTTGTCCAGTTTTGGAATGGTGAACCTTGTTATATTTGACGTTATTGCAGCCCTCCCTTCATTCATTCCTTTCAGAATCTTCCCTTTCTTTCAAGGTCCTTATACTGTGTATGATGCGTGGGTTTGCTCAAGCAAAAATTCAAAGCCGCTGACCTTCACTCAGAATGGGAGCCAATAGTCCTTCAGACCATAGTGGCATTAGAAATATTTTTGAAAAACATATGAATTGTTTGGTGCCATCCAGCAATGGCGCACAAAATTTCTAATGTTTTACTTTGTTCTTCTGGAGAAGTTAGCACTCTCCCAGTGACTCCCACAGCCAGCCCACACCACCTGTCAGCTCAGCCCATCTCATGTTCACACGGCAAATCACGTAAACATTTTTCACAAAGGAGCAAGTCTCGAGTCCTGACAAAATGTGCTCATACAAGAATGTCTGAGCAAGCCCTGCTGCAACCCCCTCCTGCCAGGCCGCGGCCCCCTGAACCCATGACAGCAGTTATATATTAGAGGCCTATAAATTGCACACATGTGTTTGCAATATCCCACTTTGGGTCACTAGCAAGGTGAAGGGTGTGGGGGTCTTGCCCCTGAGGCAACCAGCAGGGGTCGGGATTGATAGCTGACAGGTCTTGCACATCAGAGCTAAAAAGGGGGTGGAGTGACACATGTTAGTTTAGGACAGAATATACTGTGACTGGGGTCTTGTTTTGTTGGGGGGCACTCTGGGATGGTCAGCAAGGAAGGGTCACACTTCTGGTACATGAAAATAATAGCTTTGGAGTGGCACAAGGTTGAACAAGCAGTAATTTTCCAGCAGAAGGGGTGAGAGGTGCAGGAGAACAATTGTTGAGATAAACAACTACAAGTCATGGTTTGGCCCTGACACACACACGACAGTGATCTCAGAGGAAGATTTAAATTAATACATTCTTAGTTTGCAACATCTTGTCTTGGCGCATCCATGAGAAAGGGACTTGTGAGGCACAGGCACAGGAGGAAAAAGGTGGGGGCTGTCAGTGCTCGCTGCTGATGGGGAGGGGAAACTTTGCAATGACAGAATGCGGCCTAGTCCAAAGTTGGAGTCGAGGGTACACAAAATGGAGTCCAAGTATGTCTAGCAATACCCCCACCTTCCTTATGTCAGGGCCTTCTTCGCCATGGCTGCAGAAGGGCAAAAGAGGCTTCCCCCACGAGTGCAAGAGCAGGGTGTCACTTTCGCATATAATGTATGGGGGCCGGTGGCTCAAATGACCCACTCCTTCCTTACATTAGCAAAGACCCCCAACACATGCCCCCATGAATATATTGGTCAGAGTGCAGCTATTTCTCACCAACAACCCACTTTGATGCGCTGTTTTGCTCACAGTCAGTAGTTCTTGCATACCGAGTATCTTATCTAGCCTAGGTCTCATCCTTTTTGTGGGACAAGTAGTTATTCAGATGTTTGGGCAACTGTTTGGCAAGGCAACTGCAGAACCCAAAAGTTGCTTTCATGCTGTTAGCCATCTGGCCCTCCCACGATCAGTGAAGGTCCCACAGTAGCTCGACGAAACTGGAAAGTGTTAAAGCACAGCATTACATTGTATGGCATTCGTAAAAATGGTACTTGATGAAAAAATTGACAAAGAGGATAGATTTCATAACACAAATTGGATGCTTTATTTGGACAATTTATATAAACATTGTTGATCAAAAAAACAGATGGTAATCATTTGTACCTAGAAGTGAACTGTTCCACAAGCTCTGCTTTAGGTGGACAGGGCACGTTTGCAATGTTTTGTGGCAATGTATGTGTCCTCGGAACAAAATCACACGTGATTCTGTGAGTATGTATGTTCAAGACAGTCATAATAAGATCTTTCACAAAATCGAATTCCATTTCCTTGTATATTGGCTTGACCACCCATTTTTTGCTTCTTTTTGTAAAGGCCATTGCGAAGGGAAGCATCCCAAAGTTTCCACAGTCCTCTATTGTTCACGCCCCACATTCTCATTATGCGCTAATACCGCTAGTAATGTCCTATATTGCATCCCGTCTATGCCGAAATGCAATCTCTTTGGCCTGTACTTTAGGCACATATTGTGGAACATCTCCAAATCTCCTGTGTGACAGCATTCTGTGAGTCCCTTCAGATCTCTTGATAGAGTTTTATCAAACACAATCTTCTCAAGACCTTTGTGTGGAGGTGAAGATGGAATCAACCACTTCTTCTTCCATTCCTGCTCTGGCGACAAAGGGCCTTGTGTACACTGGTGAAAATGTTGGTTTTCTGTCCAAGAGTGAATGTTGGAACAGTGGTGCATTAGTGACCGCCATTTCTCTAGTAGAATTTCCACAGACCCATCACAAGTTTTGGAGCTCCACCAAAAATGGTTGCTGAAAGACTCGGACCACTGTAAAATCTTTTCAGAATCTTTCTTTTTTTCCTGAAGCTGAGATTTTTTTATTGATCGATTTGGCAACGTGCCATACATCAAATTGATGGCGAATATTTGGAAACTGCTCTCTCATTGTCTTGGCTATTAAAACGTGTCTGTCCATGGCTATGAGGTCGATTTGCATTCCCCTCGATTGGAGATCTTCCAGGGATTTTATAAAACCAAGTTTCTCCATGTCCACTGAGGATTTACATTCGGACACCTGCTCGACCACCAAACTATCAATTTTTTTAGTTTCCATGTCCTGAAAGTGGCATGTGCAGTACTTTGCTGAAAATCCGGGACTGCCACACTGTCCATCGCCAGCTAGCCTGAACCGTTTTTCGGAGAACGTACTTTGAATTAGCGATTTGTTCAATTTTCCAATCTTCACTAATAGCAGGGAATTGATGTTGACGTTGATATTTGTAGTACTGTGTTTTAGAAAGGAACTGGAGTCCCATAAATTGACAGAAACTGGACAACTTACTGATACTAGAGCCACTGAAAAGTAAAGCAGCTGCACACAGTAGATTTCCATCTGGCAGTTTCCCCAGCATCGGTTGAGCAGACCATGAACATTTTGCATGGAGCATTTCACAGGTGGCTTGTATTTTCAGGTTACTGCCTTGTGATACACGAGTCAAATTCACAATGGCTTCCCGCATACTTCCGCTATTACTGTATGCACACATTTCAGCATCATTATAATCTCCATCAAGCAGCTGTTGAATACAATGTATTGGACTCCTTTATTAGACTATCATCCTGCATGAATGTTGTTTCTGACTCAACTGTGGTTGACATATCAGCCCAACTCAACAAACTGTAGTCAAGATCTTTGGCTAGTTCCTCTGTCAATTGTGTTGCTGTTTCAGTCTCTGTCTCTGTTATTTCAGCTTCTGTTACTTGAACACGAATCGGAGAAAACATCAATGTCAATTGTTTTTTGGGTGCCCCTTTTTTGGCGGGTGTCGATTGTGTCAAGTGGTCTGCGACTAATTCAAACGCATCTTCATTACATTCAGTTTCATCTTCATCTGGTGGAGCTCTCGCAGTGTAGCAATGGTTCAACAACACTTTGCTGGCTTCGCCAGTCACATTCAATTCATTTTCTGGCCATTGGGCAAAAGCATCTCGAGTCTGCTTATTGATTTGAACATGCTGCGCCTGAAATAATAGTTGCTCAATGGTGAAATCAGTATGGCAAACAGCATCTCTGATTTCTGTAGCTGTCTGTGTCTGCATAGTTGTACACCATCAGGCAACTAGAAGACAGGTTGGAAAAACATGTTCAATGTAAAACCAACATACATATATGGCACTTTAGATTTTTTTAAAAAGCATTTTATGACGGTAACAGCACAAAACACTGTTTGGAAATGAAATTGTTTGTTAGTTACCTTTGCTTCCTTGGTTTTCTGTGAAACCTTCTTCTTCACTGTAACGACTGCACCAGCAATCTGGCCCGCCAACTCGGATCCACGTGCCTCCTCTTCTATATCCCGATCTTGTATACATCCCTAGAAAAGAGTATTCAATAAAAATAAGTCATTCGTATTTGAAATCAAATTATTCCATTGCACAAATGGCTTACACAGATACCCTTGTACACTGTGTACGTCACTTAGTCAAAATATACATTTTGAATTTCACCTGATTGATGGCTAGTTTACTCGATCAAAGATGACTGTGCGAAACCCACTGATTGAAATGTTGCACCGAAGCAATTTGCAAAAGATGCTCATTTATAATAATTTCACTGTCTAATGGTATCAGATCTAGGACCTACTTTTTTCATTCAAGGGAACTGTCAGTACGAATACCTCTGGCTCTGTATCAGCTCCAAAGGATGATGTAATTTTAGTCGGAGTACCAGCATCACCCTGTAACACAGTACTTGTTTTAGTATGGATGAAACAAGCAAAATTGAAAACACACATTGGGTTGCAGACAATGGTAAAAATCAATAAAAACCCATGAATGAAACATTATGTAAACAAACAGTAGGATAAGTAAATTTGATCATATTATCTCAAATTCCATGCATAAAACATTTCCAGAACTGAATAAAACTACATGATGCACGCTCAAAGTTGTTGACTCCAGGGAAGAAATGGATGCAGAATCTTGCTCCTTCACATTCAGTGCATTGTCATGGAGTTGTAAAGGGAAAATTAGATTTGATTTAGAAATGATAACCTAAAAAATTGACATGCAAAGCGACCGATTACAAAAAGATTATGCTTATTTCGAAGGACACTATAGCATAGTTATCTGAGCCCATACATCATTTTATATGATGCTCCTAAAACCAAGGACAGATGTTTAGCAAAATGGGGTTCAGTTATAAAGCAATACAATCTTGTAAATATGAAAAGTATTATAAGGGACATTTACACCTAAAACACTAATCCGTCCATGTAGTTACCTGTTCAGTATCCCAAGGACCTCAGCTAAATCAGGAACCGCGTCTCGCCTGAGGCAGCGTGTGCATGAATAGAGTCGGAATTGCATTTGGAAGCAATTTACGAGACGTTCTGAGTCGATGCTTCTTTGTGTACTGCAATTGGTCGTACATATTCGTGGCAAAGTGCAAGCTGCAGATGCAGAATCAATCACCCTCAAGTCCCCCAAGACTTCATGAGCTCTACTTTCAAGCTCTTCCAGCGCAAATCTGGAATGTCTGACCCATTCTCTTATTAGATTTGTATTCCTCAGGAATACATGCATTGTAGTGCCTTTAGGTTTGTTATAGGTCTTAGAGTGGCAACCGTAAACCGTACATGCAGGCAGTGTTGGAAATTCTGTAAAAAAAAAAGGTCAACATTATTAGAAAATTACTTTGAATAAAAGCGTGAGAAAGATGGAATTATATCATAGATTTGTTCTATGCAATCGATGTTTTGGTCACCGAAGCAAAACCCTTGTAGCGCTGCTAGCTGTATTATAGGATAACTTTCATACACAATTCATTGATGTGACGCAAATCGTAACATGTTACTCGTCCCTTGAATGTACTATCGTGCATCAAAAGGAAACATGCTTATAAACACGGTCCGCGAAGGATGCAATTCGATCCAAATTGACACTGATGACAATTGCTATATATCGATAACATAACAAATTAAAATCAAGTCAATGGCAATGAGATGAATGAACATTGCACTACTGGGTTTGTTTGTTCGAAATAAATAAAAATGTAAAGATCAAGGAGATATGATTAGGTGACCTGCCCTTACCTTGACCAACAAACAGTTAGATTCAGCAAGCAGGGTAGTTTGTAGCAGGAGAACAGGGAGATGTTCAGAGGTAGCACGATGACGAGCTGACTCACAGTGGTCACAGAAGATCTCGGGTAGCACGTTCACGAGTTGACTTGCAGTGCTCAAAGTTTTTCTCATGATAAATACCAAGTGGTTTATAAAGAATTAGAAAAGTGGGTGTGTATGTAGATGAATGACGTGTATATGACGTGGTCTTATGTGGATAGCAGGGGCACGGCCTGCTTGAAGGGGAGCCTGCATGGAGACACAGGGTCTGGCTAAGCCATGTGTACAATGGCCACTGCACATAAGATACCTTTGAAGTGTACATGGTGTTTGGCATCTTGGATATTCCATCCCCTGCCAGCCCCCTTTGGCAGCCACATCCACTGGTGCCAACTGCCTTTGATAATGGAGGGGGGATGGATGGGCATGAGGCATGCAGACAAGGCCCGGAACACTGCTGAATGGAGACACACTTATGTGGATTGCAGGGGCGCGGCCTGCTTCAAGGGGAGCCTGCCTGGAGACACTGGGTCTGAGGAGGGCATGTGAACAATGACCCCTGTGCGTTACATACCTTTGAAGTGAACATGGTGTTTGGCATCTTGGTCGTTCCAACCCCTGCCAGCCCCCATTGGGAGGGCAAAGCCACAGGTGCTAACAGTCATCAATTATGGAGGGGTGGATGGAGGGGCCTAAGGTGCAGGAAAGGGCCGGAACACTGTGGAATGGAGACACACTTATGTGGATTGCAGGGGCGCGGCCTGCTTCAGGGGAGCCTGGCTGGAGACACTGGGTCTGTGGAGGGCATGTGAACAATGACCCCTGCGTGTAAGATACTTTTGAAGTGTACGTGGTGTTTGGCACCTTGGCCGTTCCAACCCCTGCCGCCCCCATTGGGAGGGCACAGCCACAAGTGCTAACAGTCATTGGGCCTCATTACGACCCAGGCGTTAACCATGGTGCTATTATCACCATCGTTGACGCCGGTAATTTACTGATTCCGCCATGGTGAATGGCGGAATTACCGCCCCATTCCAAGGTTGGCGGGGCGGTAATTCCCCATTCACCATTGGCCCTTCCCCATTCCCATTTTTGCCCCCATAGGGCTAAATGGAAATGGGGAAGACGGTAGTTACGGTACCGCAAATTGCAGTACCGTAATTACCTCCGAGGTCCCTTTGCGGGTCCAATCCTTAACGGCTGGTAAAACCAGCCGTTAAGGTAGGGACCCGCAAAGGGACCTCGTAATTAGGCGGTAAGGGGTCAACGGCACTGCCACCTTTTACGGCGCCAATAACCCCTTACTGCCTGGGTCGTAATGAGGCCCATTGATTCTGGAGGGGTGAATGGATGGGCATGAGGCGTGCAGACAAGGCCCGGAACACTGCTGAATGGAGACACTTGATTCACTGAAAAATTTAAACAACCATTGATAAAAGTTCAGTTGTGTTTTATTTTGTTGCTGATTTTGATGGCACAAAAGTATTACACATTATAAACTTCTGGTTGAAGCACAGTGAGGGAAAATCCCCTGTACTGACCGCTGTCACTCAGAAAATTTCTCTAATGGCACCAACAACACAGATGGGTATTACTCGTCGAATGCGGTGTCCAAGCCTCCCATGAAGCCATCATGTAAACAAACAATAGGCTACCAGCCTGTACCACCTGTGAAAGAGAAAGATACAAACTGTTTTTAAATGAACAAGATAAGTGTATTAAACCTTAGTTGACAATGACAAATCTTGTATCCAATGGCATTGTTGCCAGTACAAATGTTACTTAGACACTGTACAATATTGAACGACTATGCATTCCATTACATTTGGGACACAAAAAGAAATATTGCTTTATGGTTGTACATGAAATAAACATAAGGAGACCACTATGATTTCCCCAAATTGCGAGTGATGTATAGAATTGCAAGACTACATTTGTTTGGCATTGATAGATCAAAGTTACGACAATATAGGAGACAACCATGAAATGGTAGTGGCCTAAGTGACGTCAGAACTAAAGTACACTTACTTGTTACTTGGATTGCGAGTGCAAACTGTTGCTCGAAGTTTGTGCATAAGCACCATCATAATCCTTAACACAGACCGTGTGTGGCAGGCTGCCATGAAATCTGGTATCACGGTAATGCATTGCAGCCGTGTCTCGCCTTCCGATATGTAGGAAAAGCATCCAGAGTTTTCTCGGCAGAAGCAGTTCACCTTCTTGGTTGGCATTAGCGCGCACCGAATGCAGATACACCAGGTGTAAACGCAGTCAATGCGACTGGGCTCAGGCTCTTGATCTGTTGAATCATCTTCCCAACTGTCGTCCAAAGCCCCATCATTTCTGCATCTTTCTCTTTCGAGTAATTCCGCCTCGGAATACTCTGGCTCGTACTGGTAGGGCAGTATTGCTGCAATTATGGGGCAAAATAAAAATGGATAGTAATGGTACTAGTATCTGTTCGCACGGGCTACGAGCAACGAAGGCAGCTGACCAGAGCACGGAAACGAGGCACAGAATACTCAAAAAAAGACAGTGAAACGATTGGAAAAACCAATCTGATGTTGTCTGATGAGAAGCGGTCTGTTTATACTTATTGAAGAAAGAGGCGTCCTGCCATTTCAATGGAGACACATCGTTAGCTGAAGCACAGACAATGTTGGCACGAGATGTGCATTGGTGTTGTGAAATGGGTGGTACGCATCTAGTGATGTCAGCCTCAGGGTTGGAGGATATGGGGCAGTCCTCCTTGGGCGATGCAGCAACAGATAAGATTATCACAAGATGGCCCCGCCCTGCTGCCTGATTTCGCATTTGTAAAAACGAGGAAAACTATGGTAAGGTGCATGGGAAATGTTTGTACGATCAATCACCGTATGCTTAAAAACACATGCCTGAACCCTCGGGACAATAATATTTTTGAGCATACTATTCCTTTAATGTATTTGGATCTTTCTAACAATTAATTTAATTGATGCGTACTGAGTTGTTCTTTTCAGTGCTTTGGCAAAAGCGCTATACAATCTCAATAAAATAGAAATACAAATGCAAATTACAGTAAAAGAGGTAAGTAGGACACGAGCATCTGAACATTCATTCTACTTACATTGCACAAATACATCACTCCCTCAACACATTTATTCAGCAAGTGAAAACTGACACATATAGGTCGAGAAGAGTATAACACTGACTGGGACAAATCTGTTTGGAAAGCTACGTAGATGGATATGGAATCACTCCATGGTGTAATATATTTTATTTTAATTCATTTGTCAATGATGCCAAAGTAAAAAGCATCCAATTGTGTACTTTTTGCCTGAATGTTGGTTTAAAATACAATGGCCCTCATTACGAGTGGGCCAGTCCAGTAACAACGGTGCCGGTAAGCCTAGCAGCACTGTTGTTACCATACCGACACACTAGTAGTCTGCGGGCGGCTGCCGTCCCGCCTGCCAGGGTCACACCTACTGGGGCAGAAAGGCATTGACCACTGACTTTCACGGAAGCACTGGCACTGTTGCACATGGTGCCGGTGCTTCTGTGCTCCTCATTCCCATTGAGTCTTATGGGACTGAATGGGAAAAGGGATTTACCGTTTCCGGCGCCTGCCTTCACGGACCACTGGGTCTGTAACGCCCTGGTGTTTCCATGAAGTCAGGCGCCGGAAAAATGTGCAAGTCCGGCGGCAACCTGCTGGTTTTACCAGCACAGTTACCGCCAGACTTGTAATGAGGCCCAATGTCTACTTGGAATCAAACCTCAGCATGCTCTTTTCCCATTCACTAGTAGTCTGGTCCTAATTCTACAAGGACATTTGAAAGAGGTCGTAGAAGAGATTACTCTTTAAGAAGAACACTCATTATGAGCAAACCTTTTCAGCAGGGTAAGAAGGTTTCTATTGAGGAGAAAAGTATGTAATGTCTCCAACTTCATGGTGGAAGCACTTTGGAATTATTTTAAGTATCTGCAAGCATATCATCTGAGGCCATGACTGGGCCCCACTTTAGATGGTTGGAGTGTTGCGTTCACACCAATGGCAATTTTCTGAATATTGAATCTATTTGGAGGCTGGTGATGTCTAACAGTCTTGTTAGAAATCGGAGATTGTCTGACATCTGATCCCAAGAGCTGCAGGGCGATATGAAAGTTGCAGATATAAAGTCTATTGGGTTATGGAACAGGGAAAAATGCTGGCAAGAGCAGAGCAGAAGATGAAGGCAGAATGGGTGGACAATCGGCAAGCCATCAATTTCGTCATATGGAAAGGGACGGGAGGGAAGAGATGGGGCAAAGAGGCAGGGGAACGTGAGGATGGAACCACCCATAATGAAAAGACTCTTCAACAATAGTTGTCAAAAAAACACTTCAATGTTGCTCAATTTTGGGGAGCCACACATAACCAGTCTTAAATCTTACAGATAACAAGTAGAACATTTGGCCTCCTGAATGACAGAAAAGTTCACACGCCACTCTGGGATGATTTGGGCAGGCTCATGCTGGGATTTCCTCAAAGTGGCCAGAGTTAAAAATAGAGATGGGGAAATCCACGTCTTCTGCTTCCACTGTTGACATTTCAGCCATGTCTAATTTGGACATAAAATGTGACATATACCCCTAAAACAGCACTATTCAGCACCTAGTCTAGGCATGCTGTTCAGTCGGGTGCAGGAGTGTATGCTACTAGTTGGGGACTCTACCACATGATTACAATTTGGAAATGTAATGGCGGAATCACGGTCTCCTGCTTGGAGAACTTAGCAGCCAGTAACGCCTTGGGTTCCATAGACAGAGCAACCATAAATAAACTGAGACCTCCGGACAATTTCACCAAAGTATAAATGTGCCATCAGTGAAAAAAAGTGGGTGCATGTGCATGTTCTTGACACTAATGTATATGTCAATTATAGAATCATCAAACATATGTTGACAGCCAAAAAACAGTGTAGGCAAAACAAACATGGAATTTCGTCTGAAAAAGGGGACACTATAAAAATTTACTTGAAAATTGAGTGACTAATAAATAATTTGAAAGCCATAACTCACTATAGTCTGAATTCAAAATTCTCCCAATACAATGAAATGTTCTTTGTAGGTTACTGTTTTGGTGAACAATTGATGTGTCTCATGGCGCCAATTATTTCCTCCTTCTCCTTGTACTTTAGAAATGAATCGAAATGAAAGTGGCACATGACAGAGACAGAGAACGTGTTGATTGTTTTGCTAACAGCCTGCTACTGAAACATGTCTCGTACAAATATTGCACACAGTTTTCAACTAAGCTTAATTTATGGGAAGCCATTTTTTTTGTATTATTGCGAGGCTTTTCGCAAGCTGCGGATTTTTCGGCCCTCCTGGCAGTAATTCACCAGCGGACAGAATCGATATCTACGCTGCCAAAGCACAAACGTGTTCAAGAGGGTGAGGGTTTAGGAACACCTGAAGAATGGCTCTGGGTGATGAACAATTCGAGGGCAAGTCCGTGAACTAGAATCGGGAAAGCTTTCAAAGAGAGGAAATGCCGGTGCCACGCGCTGGTAGTGACTCCACCAGCAATGAGATAACAGTTAATCTCACCATAGGGTATCTTTACATTGCCGAGTCCATATCATTTGCTTTTGTAGATGGTTCCGGATTTCTTGGTATACGTTGTTATGCTTGTTAAATTCACAATCACACATTATTTGAAGAACGTTGACTTGCATTTTGCTTGTTTTGCTTTTCCCTGTCCTACTTGGTATACAATACATTGGCCCTCATTACAACACCGGCGCTAAACCATGGCGCTATTAGCACCATGGTTGGTGCCGGTGTTGTAACGAGTCCGCCATGGGGATATGGGGAAATACCGCCCCATTCCAAGGTTGGCGGGGCAGTATTTCCCCATTTCCCCA